>NW_019214613.1:0-90333 GCF_002532875.2 Varroa jacobsoni
CACGTATTTACTGAACCAATAGTTGACCAATAAATGTAATAATTATATATAATTATTACCAACCTCGTGCTGGTAAAAATCATAATGCGATATTTACTATTTATTATTATTCTGTTAAGAACATGCTTCTCATGGTTAGTCAAAGAGTGATTATGAAAGCTACGTTGTATTTAGGCATCTACCTAGACCAAGGATATGTCAGGGGGTCTACTCAACCCTTTCTTGTTCGGCGAAGATAACGCATTTCGAGACAATACTTGAAATCCACTAGATCAAGCTATGCTTGAAAATTCGAGAAACGTTGCCCTTAATCATTTTGATTATGATGGGCTGTTATCATCGATGCACAGTTGCAATTAGGTTTATAATAGAAAAGTAATGGAAAACCTAAAAATGGATACAAATGAATTATAATTTTTATAGGCTGGATTACACTTCGGTAATGCAATAGGGTCGTTCACGTGAAAAATCGGAGCAAAGAAGTAGTATTGGCGACAAGAAAGGATAAAACTTATCATACATGCACTTACAGCCTAGAGCAATGGTGAAACACGTATTTATTGTGTACAATACAAAATAAATTTTCAGTTGTTTAACGCGACGTCGGATGTTGCTGCGCAAACCTAGAAGTACGGACTAAATTATTATCTTTGACTGACCTTTTTCCGTAATAACCTTTGCATCCCGATACTTGTACAGAAAACAAACAGTGAGCGGTCAAACCCTTGTTGATATGTATCATATGTTTACAAGAGCATGTTATGAAAGCGTGCTAATGCTATGGAACAGACAAGAATAAACTATATACATATCGCCCGACGAGGTCGTAATTATTGGCGATCATTAAAAGATGCGGTTTTTTTTTAGACAAACCAAGAAACATGCCCATCAGAGCATTATTATTTTTGATATCATTCGACATAGCTGTTTATGATGGTCACCATGTCGTTTCAAAGGAGGGACGATGTTTCTTTGTTATCGTATCGTCCTGCACGGGTAATGTTAAACTTGGTTCTACGAAATCAATGACTGTAACTTGGATTTATGAGTATTATAATGCCGCTCTGAACATGCTTCAAAAATACTGACTTGTTCATCTTCCTTCCAAACGCGTATCAGCAGAGTATACGCCAAGACTGGGCGTAGACAAATTTCATTTTGTGCTGGAAACCAGCGACCTAGAGAAATGCTTAATGTGAGTATCAGTTGTAAAACTGAAGACACTTATTTTTTAAACATTAAGACTTTCTCGCTTTTGGAGTTCACGCGTAAATTTAAATCAAATAAGTGGCCAAAAAATTAGCTTTGATTCATTCGTACGGTCTCAAATATCTACTAGTTATATCTTTACGCATGCTGTTTTTGCAAATATCCATATACGGAATATGCATTTCGTTATTAGTTTTTCCTTAAACGTTAGCTAATGAAAACTCAAAGAAGTGTCTTTACAAAAAAATAAACACGCAGAAGCAGAATATAATTATGTTTCGAATTTAATAGACGGTTAAGTGTTGCTTCAGGCCGCTGGGTCCCAAGAAGCAGTGTTTGTCTACGTTAGATTTTGAACCTGGGCTGGCTTTCTAAATGTCCGTAGTACTACGAAAATACTACTGCCCAGGTCTAGGGTACTCTCTTTTTACAACTCAACGCAAAAATATTCCGTCTACCTAATTGCCACTCTTTTTCGCTATATGTTTGCAAAACAATTTTGCCGCTTAATAATTACCTAACACACTTTTTAACAATTGAAGAATTTCGGATGTTTCAGTATCGCATTACTTGAGATCATTATTTGGGCACTTGTGAAGTTATTCGGCAAAAGCATCTTTTAAATAGGTGATTTAGTATTGAAAAAGTCATATAGGAATTTGGTGAAAGTTGTTAAATGAACCAAAATGCATCATTAAGCATACATCCATAGACAGGCCAAAAAAAAGGACGAAATTTCTACCGTTGTCTTAAAACGGTGCCTTTCCACCGCGAAGCCGTTGATTCACATGTCTCAATAACGGCAACTTGGTTGCAACTTGAAAATCTTAATTGAATCTGAACATAGAAGATAGACCCAGTCATGGGTTATTTAAGCTTTTAATCAATTTGGTTCTTTTTTGTTTATATAAAAAATTATAGAGAAATTATTTGCTTAATTGAAATGTGTGAAGTATGTTAATAAAAGATAGATATGAATATTGAAAATCCTATATCTTCAACATTTGGGCTGTTTCAAAGAATATAATTTAATTTAGCTAATATATTTATCGTGTACCATATGTAAAAGCTTATAAACAAAATTACGGTCATGCTTCGAAATAAAATAGAACAAGAACAACATCAAAGGACTAAGCTAGATCGGTTGCATATTGGACTAGTTTGTCTGAAGCTATGCTGATAGTGAGATCACACATATACATTGGACCATTTGATATTTTTTACAAAGGAGTGCGCAGTCTGCACATACGCAGACCAACGTTGACTCGTTGTACATTTCATGGTGATACAAAGATTTTAGCGATACCCTTGAACGGCAAGTTCAGTCACAACATGTTTGTTAGATCGGCTAGCTTTCCTCCACGCGTCGCCGTTGATTGTACTTGGGCTTGAGATTAAGTCGATTTGGTAAATTTTTATCCACAGGTCACAATCTCATTGCCGAAGGAGAACATCGCAGGAAGGTCAAGGAATTCTTTTGAGTTTACCGAAGTAAGAAGCGGTCAGCCAAAGGATACTTAATCTTGTTGCAGACAGTATAATAAAAACTGAGAGCACAGTCAGGTTAAGATGCTTTGAAGTAACTTAGAAGCTTGACAACATTTCAAATAATATATGAATAATCCCATAATCTTTAATATAAGCTGGATAATAGTAACCTTTTGAAATAGGTTTTCTGACAAAAGCTGACAATTTGTAAAGCATTTTAACATAAAAGTACTTAGTTTTTCGGATTCTGCACAAAAAGCACAACATTTCGATTATTATTTTCTTTGGCGATAGGTACAGTATTTTGGTGATGCAAAATTGATCTTAGAGGTTTCGAAGCTTTCTTTAAGCTTCCAAGGGAAGGACTGAGAATGATAGTCGGTTATACCTGTTGGGATTATGGGGCTATCGTGATCTAATAACGGATTAACGTCAATAAGTAACAGCTAACAGTAACAAGACTACGACTTCATTGCAATGTGATAGCGGAATAGGTACACTGTAGAACGGGATAACGATCGCTGGGTAGCGGGATGATTAAAACGTGTCCATACAGTATCTAAATTGAAATAACTACAGAAAAACAACGGATGCGCTGAAGCAGTACACTTTGATAGCTGAAACAAAACGACAGCCACGATTCCTTAGAATATCTTAACTCACCTACCAGTTAGACCATGAAAAACAGTTTTCGTGAAGGGACTATGGTATCGTACTTTCCTACTAAATTTAGGGACACGTGACGCAGTCTAAGGTCAAAAGCAGGCTTAGGCGTATTTCAATTCGTAACGCTTCATGTAACACGCTTAATGGCAATACCTATTTAAATCTCTCTAGTTTTGTGTGCGATACTGAAGGCAAGCACTGCTTCAGACAAAAACCATTAATTCCATTAATCGTAAGTCATTAATTTTACCGACAGATAGATTACGATATGCAGCAGAAAAGTCCTAATTAGCATTCGGTACGTGTGTGCAGCCCGCAGCATTTACGTACATAGAGATGAATCTTTGTTCTAAAGTGAATATCCATACGCATACATGAATATGTGTGCGTGTGGTGGAATTTGTCGTAAAGTAAGAGTAAAAAAAAACCGTAAAGAGCAAAAAAAAAATGTTCTTCTCTGTTCTAATTGTTATAAATGTAAAGGTTCATATTTGTGTAAAAGCGTTTCTTGTTAGGCAGAACAATGGCACGATCCCACAGAAACCCGAAGTGAGCTAACAGGTTATATCTGTGTCGACTGAAATTTGGGAACACCTTGTATTCCTTTGAAATCCTTTGAAGATCCTTTGAAATCTGAACATTAAATCTCTTTTTTTTTTTTATTCACTTATTCTGATCATTATTTCTGCCGTACGATGATATTATCCATTATTGATCGTAGCAAACTGCTGTGAGTGCCTCAATGAAGTCTGCGTTACGTCCCTCTAACCTTTATCAATATTAACACGAATTCTTCGACAGTCAGACGAGTGCTTAAAGAGGGTTTGTCGATGTATGTGCAAGTTAATTTTACCTGGATTTAGTGTTTGAGTTAGCATATTAGCCTTGTGCTTATAACGAATTGGTTCGCGCTTTGGAACAGCTAATTTGTCGATGAAACCTAATAAAAATTTAGCCGCTTGCGATGATCACTTTCAAGAACTCGTAGATTTCAATCAATTTTTTAATCACCCATATATGGGAAATTTTCTGCACTGCCTTAAGATTTGTTAACTAAGCTGGATCAGCCGTACTGAAATGCGTTTAACGCCAATGTTATTACTTTAATACTGAGCCACTTTGGCTAGGGATAATAATTTTGTTGAAATTTTTGCCCCCAAACTGTCCGGATGCAATTTTCAGCCTCGACTGCCTCTATTTTTACGAAAATACAAGGAGATTTAACGCTGACTTTACGTCCCTAGTATTACAAGTTGGTTCACTGTGTTAATGCAAAAACTGCGTTACCAGCGAACTTGACTTCCCTGTTACTGCAAGTATGGATTCATCTTTAAGACCGGTTAATGTACTTAGAATGAGCACTCTTTACCATTTCCAGTATCTTTTCGCACAAATAGTCTTTTGGAAACCCACTCTATATGTTCCAGATAATTCTGGATTATTTTAGAGCTCGATCGTAACGGAAGGTTCGCCGGAAAAAACATGGCTAAAGTTGACAAATGCCGCCTGGTAGGTCCGACTCTAAACTTTATATTAAAACAGATTCTGATTAATCAAATGTTATAGATTCTACCGGACAACAATTTTTCGGTGTATCACTGCTGGGCCATTCTATAGGCTGGGCCTGAACTAATTATACGGCTGAGTATTTTCAAGCAATGGAAAACAAGTTTTGCTGCATTTACTTCGATTTTTCCAAAATACTACACACGCTAAACAAAATAAATCGTCAAGATAATTGTTAATAGACTGAATTGTTGCGTAGGTCAAGCTATATTGTACTCACTCAATTTTATCGAACTCATTATGCCACGGTTTAAGCGTTACCTTGAAACTGAGACTTCTGTTCAAAGCCCAACCACTACTGTAGTTTGCCAGGCAAGTGTTCTTTCTTGGCATACGCGAGTAGTATTATACCAGCGGAAATAGCAGATAAGTTCTATGGGGATGATCTTAAACTATGCACCCTTACCCATCATGACAATAATTAATAATGAGTTCCACTCAGTTTAAAAGAGCTAACCGACCGGTGTGCTAGTCAGGACATGACTATTTGAGTGCCCAAGTGCACGATACTAAATTCCAGTGATATCCCTGAAAAGCACAGCTTGAATTTACAAATCATACAGGGATATGAACAAGTCAGAATTTAGTGTTATGGTTACCGCTGACTTCGATTTAGATGTCAGTTACTTACTGGAGGGCACTCACTTACATCATGATCCCTCATGATTTTGTAGGTGAAACGTGGTTTCGTCGTATGGAATAACAAAGATCTCGTAGTATCAAACCATAATGTACTGTAAAGCTCAATAATTTTAGGTGTGGTTACGTTTCATTCTTTTATTTTTATTGCAAATAATGTAAAGTGTGCTTAAAAACCGCCACTTGCTATCTACGCAATTCTATTTTATAATAAAACAGTCATCTATTCTTTTTATAGTATAAAGAGTCTAGGTCCGAAAGCATGTTCGACTCTTGTCTTGTCTTGTGGATCGCTAGAGCTCTTTCCTGGCAAGGTGCAGAAAGTGGGGATGATCGTGTAAATACTTTTGTCCCCTAGAGAACAGTGCTTATCTTTCTTCTTAGACGGTAATGTTAATTTGGTTGGTCATAAGCTAAGGTTAGTAATTTCTTGCCTCTTTTTCACATTTGAAAACAATGCCGCACCGCCATTTAGAAGTACCGAGGCGACCGCCAGCATTGTCTATATTATCAATGTGATAATTGCTAAATTGGTATTGTATGATTCAATGCGTACGTGATAAACTGCATTTAAACCGTATTTGTGGAAGATGCTATTAAATTATAGCTGGCCAGCGTTCCATGTCATCTGTATCATCTCATAGGTGGCGGTAACATATATTGGCCTCAGGTTCGAATGGCTGGAGTTCTTCTGAATATTTAAACGGCTTTGTTCTTCCAATAATCTATTTAAAATGCTTATGGATTTAGCAGGAAGGAAAAAAAAATGCAATGTTAATGTCTAACACGAATCTACTGTTTTGTGTTATCTCGACGAACCTTAGGCTAGGAATAAGTATAGAAAAAAAATATGTTAGGAACAAGTGATTGTAGTACTGCAATCATCTCTACTTGCCTATTTTGAGCGCATTATTATAGCTACGCCATTTTGATTGTTACTGTAGACTAGCTGATTAAACTATCCATGTTTTTACGATCCTATTGGCTTTGTTGTGTCGTCTTGCATAATACTCACGTTTGTTTACTTTGTGATAAGAGTCCCGTTCTATATCAAAAAAATAGCACTCGATTACTGTTCAGTAGAATGGAGCGCGATTTCAATTATATCCCTTAGTATGTACTCAATACCCTCAAGTAATAATTGCCCTTAGAGCAACCATGTTGACATAGGCGGATTCCTTCTCTGTGCACTTTTGATACACATAGCTTAATATGTATGACAGATACATTATTTATACGAAATCTTTAATGTATCAACTGTGAATGTCCTGAATCATTTTTAGAGTATGAATTTCATTACTAATACAGAATTGAAAAAAGGCAGCTGTATACCTTAGCGACTCTGGACTAGCATTCTATTACATTTTCAGGCATTTTTGATAAGTAGACTTACACAGCTTGGTAATTAAAAACGATAGTCTGGTGATAATTTGTTATTGGGGTTGTGAGAAACAAATAAACATACTCTAAAGGCTGCACAAGCAAAGGTCTAGCATGCATGAAAGACGTGTTTTGAGGCGTCTACGATGGAGGAATGGGGAAAGCCAATAATAAATTCCCTTATACGCAGATTCTCGATTTCACCATTAGTAGAAAAAGAACTACATTGACTTTTCAACATGAAAAAGCAAAAACACAAGGGTTCAAGGAAGAATGTTGTGCGTTAACGGCTAGTCGTCCAGAGGAATATTATCCGTGTTTCTACTGAT
This sequence comes from Varroa jacobsoni, assembly GCF_002532875.2. Taxonomy (NCBI): domain Eukaryota; kingdom Metazoa; phylum Arthropoda; class Arachnida; order Mesostigmata; family Varroidae; genus Varroa; species Varroa jacobsoni. The sequence continues at coordinate 7,278 of NW_019214613.1, forward strand.
AGCATGAATGAACAAATTTTAATTCTGCTTCTCGTCGTTTTCTTGTCTAAGTGACAATGAAATGGGTAGTCTATCGTATTAAAAAAACCTTTTTCATGCTGTATTTCTGTTATGTTACTCACTACGCCATCACGGGGAGTCTTCACGGGGAGATTGTGAATCGATGGCCTAAACAAAAATTTGCGCAGATGTAAAACGGATTAATTTAGCAGGGATTGCCACATCTAGAAGCTACTTCCTCGATGAGTAATGTGATTCTTTTGGTTTCACAAATAAGTTACGAAGAAGCATTACGTGCGATTTGGTTACTCCTAGAACACTCATATGATGTGTCAGTGGTGGTATAGAGAAATATTGCTAACGACCCACATACTTATGAATAAGAAAATATCTAAAACAATAAATTTTAATAATAAATTTATTATTGCTATAGAAGACACAAAGACATGCAGATTTGGCGTTTTACTTATAGTCAGATTTTTATGGACACGGCTTAGGCTGTTCAGCGGTAATAAGTATCTCCGTCAGCGCTCTCAAAGAGCTGTCGTTCAAGCTAGAGATGTTCCGATTCATCTCTGTTTGTTGCCGCCCCTCTTGCAACATACCTGGCCGTTTCCTGCACCTTCTCCCCCTTGACGTCCACGTTATTATTGCTACGCGACGCTCGGCACGCCTCCACCGTAAGTTTCTCTGAGCCAGCAGTCGACGACGACGACGCCGCTTTTTCCCCTTTTGCTGTCGATCGCGGATGACTTGTCAATAGCGCTTAACAGGGAAAAATATGTGACCTTACGGAGCTCTACAAGCTTATGTGATTTATTTTTTGTCTTCCGTTATATTTGCGGTGTTCAGAATTCTTGATACAGCTTTTTAAGTTGCGATTATAAAAAGGTAAAAAAGAAAAAGGAATCATATTTATAGAGGGTTATAATATCAAATTGGTTGATGGATCTAATCCTAGATCTGCCAGTTGCTAACTGTAGTCAATTGTTTGACTTATTGGTGCTAAAAATGGTTAAATTGCGTAATGTCAACATAACCTACTCTTATATACCCCAAGAGGAATAGCTGGCATACGATACTAATTAGATCTTTTCCTCATTTTCATAGCCATGTCTGGTAAAAACCTGTTCATATAGATACGAAGGCAACATTCTATCTTGTGTGTTACAAAAATAATCAGTATCTGGGTCAGCGTGCTCCCCGCACATATTTACGAAACAATATTTGATAAATCTCATCTCAGAAATTTGCGTGTTGAGCCTCTACCTAGGCCTGTAGTGTCTTTTCTTGGGGAATTCTTGCAATGGGGCTATTGATCAACCCAGGTTTGCCGAAAGAGGAAGCGAGTGAGTCAGACTGTCGATGAGGGGAGAACTGTCAATAGTTACGCATTGCTACCGGAGGTCACGTGCTCGCTGTGTTAGGCTGAAAGTAATATGCGCGAGTATATTGTTAATCTAAATAGAAAGTAATGCAAGATATTTTATTTATTGAAATAAATTACAATCACTTTTTAGATAAATGTTAGACCTTTTTTAACTTCTCCGGCTCCCATTTCCTTCTAGCCATTTTTGATAACACAATATTCGTTTCTGTCTTAAAGCCCGTCTGAAAAGTACGTGCTCTGGTCAGTTAAGATTCATACAAAACGTGTTCTGATTAACAAAGCTTTCTCGTACGCTTGTCGAATGAAAGTACTATCGTGTGCTACCATCTGGGAAGCATGGGATAATTTGCAAAGTCGAAATCTTAGTTCTTCTATAAGCTAATCAGGGTGCAATGGTGCACTTGGTCAATCTATGAGATATATTATTTTTCTAGCTCTGTGACGGCGCAAGCACGTTTCAACAAACGAGGACGCCAAACCGCAGTCCTTTTAGTCCTACTGTTCCTCTTAGGTATAAATTGCGAACGACGAAGGGACCATTTAAGAACGTGCCTGATTGGATAGGCGAGATTTGCAAAAAGCCTTCTTTTAATGAGCAATATATAGTTTTTTGTTTGGAAAATACAAGTTCGTGTCCTTTTCACGGTATTAGCCGCAAGCATAAACCTGTTATCTGCTGATAAAGATCAACTATTTAATGCAACGCGAACGTAACTTCGAACCCGAAGGTCGACATATATATTCGGAAAGAGTCGCACTTAGGGTTTTGGCTTTTCGTTATCACCTAATCAGTTTTCACAAATCTTGGTCACAATCAGCTTTTAGACTAAAAGTAACAATCAGCCACACGTATTCCTTGCTTTTCCTGATCTTCCACATCTTGATCAATCGTGAATGACTATGAGTAGCCCGATTTTGAACACGTTTATATAAGACTTCGTAGATGCCTCATCATATTTGTGTAATGACAACAAGATCTCCGCAGACAATTTTGCCCTCCCGTAATCCCTGCAGATGTTTACACCGATAGGGACAAAGTATGTTGTCGCTGTATAAGCATACGCGTTCATGGTTTTCTTTCGTGCGTGAATAGTACAGGTGTCACCTTATCTCGAACGTCGCGTCCAGACTTTATTATAAAGGTCTCGATACGAGATTCAAATCCTTGAACTGAAACGCATGCTTGTGAATAAGTTATCAAGTTTTATCACTGTTGCCCGACATAATTCTGTTTGTTTTATATAGCGTTCCGCTCATGACCTAAACTCAGATTAATCTCGAATTCCTAATTTCAGAGAGTTAGATTCAAGGGAGTCAGCGAGAAAAAAAAGAGGTACAAATCTTGCCGAGTTGTGTGCATTAGCAAACACATGCCTTCAGGAAAGAATACACATTAAGGTAAGCCAGATAAAGCATGTAAGAATTTACAAGAATTGGCCCTTCGATAGCTATAGCGTTGTTGTCTATGAGCTTTTCGTTTTCACAGTTTGGTTTTAATCGAGTAGCCGCAGAATCTTTGAGTGTGGATCGCTCTTGGCCCGCATGATTAAATTGCCTGGAGACAAGTTATTATAGATGTGAAGGATGACTCTTCGCGCGGCTACAAAAAATGAGCGAACCAAAAAAAAAAACAAAGGGGTATTGCCATAACGCTTTTTTAATTTTACTTTTATAACTGGGATAAGGCACTGTGAAAGCCCATGTGGACTTATATAATCTATTACATGGTACATTCCGTACAGGGTTCGATCAGTAAACAGTTGCCATCCAAGCTTCGAGCGAATCCCACGATCCAGCCATAATCGAACATGCAAAACATTCCGGTTGCCCTTAAATGTACCTTGACAAATACGCCAGTTCACAAACCATTGATGTTAACCGGTAATCCAAAACATGGTGAGTGTCTAAAAATAATACGTATTGTATGACCAGCCTACAAAACTAGTACTTTGGGATTAAAACCATTTCCCCTTCACTCTGTCGACCTAAATCTGCGCTTGACAGTAATACAAGCCGACGGCAAACGTGGTAGATGCCTGCCGGCTCCGGATCAAATGGCCGGGGTCATCCTCGATATTCCCCAACTAGCCAAACGCGCAATTCTTTTAATTCAGTCTGGGTATTAACCTCACAGGGGACGATTCTAGCTTTTGCCTATAAGAATCGATTTTCGGCTAAGGGTTTTGGTCAATAAACCTTTCAAATATGGATGAGAAAAATTCAACTAGTAGCTATTGCAGGCCGCTCGCGAAAACGGCGTGCCACAAACGGTATCTCTCATTCTCCTTTAATGGGCCAGGATTAAAAAAATTAAAATTCAAGCTTTAACAGCTATAATAACGTAATTTAAGGTTAAGCCTGACAGACAGCATCAAATCCTTATTGCTATAGAAGTGTTACGCGTCGTGAAAATGACTCTACTAAAAGACTCATACTGATTTTAAACCTTTGAGCAAACTAAATTGTGGGTATAGCACTGATAAAAAATTGAAGTATCCTGGTAACAAGTATTCTTCCAAAAGTATCATAAAAACAATGAAATATTTGCTACTGAAAATGAAGCTCACATATTACGTACATTACATACAATACACAGATCTATAAACTATGTTTCTACACTATGTATAGTTCTATGCGATCTTGCCCGCTATATAATGAATTGAACTGTCCAGACTGTCCTATGTCCCTATTTAAGTCGCCTATATCGCGAATTTGATATGCCTGTTTTCGATCAATTTTTGGCAGCCTAAGGAACAGTTATATATGTATATATATATATATATGTAAAGTATACATCTTTTGGTGGCAGCAGAATGCTTTATGTCTAGCCTTGAAAACTGACCTGTTACTAAGTGGATAGCGTTTTCAATATAAAACACGAGTTGTTTTTAGGGCAGTAGCGGATTCAGGGAGATAGTCTTGGATGCTTGTATTTTTTACAAACCATCATTCTATTCATACACGAAGTAAAATTCGTTATTTGTAAAAAAAAAACGAATGCAAACAGATAGCGAAACCCGCCCTGGGTGGTATTTGAATCGTTGCCTTTAAAATCTTTACTATCCAAGTGTTTTGTCTTTAACTACTATTGATCATTGCGGAGGGTACGATCAGCAAAAACACCGTTTTAATCAATTTAAAAAATGGCGACAATTGCCAATATCGTTAGGGGTTCAGCGGATCTATCTCTATCCAGTGCTAACTAAAGACTACGATAAAACTGATAAGCAAGGTGACAAAAAGCATCCTAAATGAAATTCGGATTGGTGACAGTTAGTACATCTCGTAATGACTTTTTGGAAAATATACGTATACAGTTTAGACAATACAGAGTCAAGCATTGATTTGCAATACGAGCGCTTTCATAATAGGGAAGTGGTTAACGTCAAAAGATAGACAGACAGAGAGAGACGATTTTAGGCAAAGTCTTTATAATATATGAAATATATTTTGTAATATAATATTTTTTATAATGTTTTTGTTGTTGTTATTTTTTTTTTTTTTTATCAAGAGAGCTGTCATAACTTCGCTTTGTAAATGACTACATTGTAATGCGATATATTTAAACCTTTTCGATGACATAAATTATCCATATTCGACCCATACACTTCTTCCAAATGATCTACTGTACATCGGTGTGCCAAGATAAAAAAGTACAACGAATTATGAATATGCAAGCTTTTCTTGATCAGTTGACCAGTAAATTTCGCTGATTTTCCATAGCTGCGTTCGCGATTCATGCAACTGTTTGAACTCTACTTGAGAACTTTCAAATGTAACGGATTCCTTGCCATTTAACAAAAGAGATGCACAATGATTTGAATGTGTTATTTCCCTTTTCCTTCATAAGCATCAAATATTAAACAAAAATCAACGATAAGGATAACTATTTTTCCGTTCCAACAGCCTTTCAAACGTCGTTATTTTACTTTTTACAGTACAACAAGATTTCATTATGTTTTGCAACATTTCACCACGATAAGTTTGCTTTACGTGATTTTGCCTTTTACTCGCTTGCCAGATGGTAGTTTCCCACCGGTGGCATCACTTGCTGCTCATGTGTATGCGAAGAGACGATTGGTAAAGGCAATGCTCTTGTCATCCGCTTAGATATCGTGAGTCTGAAGAATCTAATGTAGGAAAACGTCGGTTGCGTTACATATACACGATTGACAACTCGAACCTCCAGCCTTTAGCCCGATATTCGACTCGACCGTTTCTTACCTAGTGATTTCAATTGATAAGAAACGTCCATGGGATCCTTGGCGTTACTAGACAAGCCCCCTGCATAGAAGTACCATGCATAGAATTCGAAAAAAAAAACGTTGCACCTTCGTTAAGACTGATGTGAGAATCTGATAACGTCTGCGCGAGCGAAATATCGCAATCCGCTGAAGGGTAGCTTCGAGCGTTACCTATTGTTCGGAAGGAGCACAGTGTTAAGAGCGTCATGTCTCTTCTCTGCATCGGTATGTTTGAATAATCGAAGTGTTGAGACCGCTTTACGGACAAGGTAGGACAGAATACATTCAGGTGCGGCCCTACTTACCACTCAAAGCAGGTAAAGAGCATTTGGCCCAATCTCATTTAGGTATTTTACCTCTAAAATGTAGAGAATATTTTACAAGTTTCTCATATGACGTAAGTTATCGAAAGTAGGTTTAAAATCCGAGTGCGTTTTATTTGTCAAAAAAAAAAAAAAAACGTGCGGACCAGGATTTTGTTAAAAGCCAATCGATTCAATTCGCCAGGAAAGTGGTCGAACCTCCTTGAGGTTGTTTATAGACCGGTATAAACAAAGATTGTCGAACCGTTGTAAGTTATAGTTAAATTGCTAACTTCAGTAGAATGGTTTTGCTTTGTATAAAGCATCTTCCATTCAACGCAGCCTGGGGTCAAACTGATTCACTTCTAGCGGGTTTTGATCCTTATTATTATTATTATCTCGAGGTAACCTTTCACTTTACCTTGCATCTACCCTATGTACAAGCAATGAATAACTGAGTGCATTGCACACTATCATACATATTGTTATGCCATTTCAGTACAGGCGAAACCCTGAAGATCTGTGTGTGCGTGTGTGCGTATATCTGTGTGTTGGCAAAGAAAATTACGGAGAGAATGATTATTAAAACAAGTATCAAACCATTTTTAGAACAAATAAGTAGTTCGGAGTTAATGAGGGGCTTCACAAATACCCAACTATACAATGTACTAAGTACTACACTAGATGTCATCTTACGTTACGTTGTCGGTTCTAAAAATGGTCGCTCCCGTCTTCTTATATGAGTTAAATTTTTGTTTCATGTTGTGCCACACGTATTGTCATTTCTTTAGAAAAATATCTTTGTTAGATGTTAGCTAAGTATGTCTAATAGACGATTAACCTCAACAGAGATATATACGAGCTTACTGAGGTGCTCATTGTAAAATGGGCCCACATGTATATAATGTACGGGTAACACTAGAGAAGGACAATCGAGAAGCAGCAAAGATAGAAGCATGCATGAAGCACAGAAGAAGTAACATCAATGTTTTGTATTATTGTAAAGGAACAACCATCTAGTCCCGTAAGAATTTTAAAATTAAAATCGAATTTCTGTTAGTACTTTTCGATTCATCTATCATTTACTCGCTATTCGTACGCATGAAGTACATGCGCTCGTTTATTTTTGATCGCTTCGTATCAATTGGCTCCTTTACCGATACACCTTCGATATAAAACAGCGTTTTGAGTCAGAATATTCTGAATTCGGACCTTTTACGTGAACGATTGTGTACGCTACAGATATAAAAACAGGTTAATACAGTTAGAGGATACTGAATGAGACTGGCGAGGCCCAGCTGAGTTTGTAGTATACAGCCCGTTCCCCTACAACTCAATAATTACTCACAGAATACATGCCTACGCCACGCTGATTCAACCTCGACTTTTCTTTGGGCCAAGTGGTTGACCGGACAACTTTATATTTAACTGGCAAAAATATGAACAAATACTACACACTCACTAGTTGTTGGTCTAGTTGTAAAGAGCTCGCCATAAATAAATCAAATAGATGCAGCATTGTCGTCGTCGTCGTCGTTCAATCAATCTGACTGACAGACTGATTGGCTGGCCCGCCGGGTACCCTAATTGTCAGTGTAAGTAAAGTATATAGCATCATTATGATTATTGTCGCGGTCAGGAGACATATTCTGCAGTTCTGATGACTGCCGCCATGTCGTTGGCATCAGAAGCCGCTGTCTTATTTAGCAGCAGCTAGATGCGCTAGTAGTCTGTTATAAGCTGCTAATAATGACGGGCTGGATATCAGTGTGTGTATGTGTAGGTCGACTGTTAGCACGCTATTTGCTCCTTGTCTTCATCTTATCCCGTCAAAATGACTGTAGCTACCATCGTCGCAGCTTGTGCCGCGCAGGCGGACGCACGCCTTTGACGTTTTGTGCGGAACAGTAGAAGAGGTGTAGTGATCCGCGGCTGTAGCTACAATTACCATCGGAAACGACGGCAACGGCAGCGCCATTAGCCAGAACCGGCGCAATAGGGAAGAGATTGTCTCCGAACTCTTGTCCTGCGTACGAAGGAACAGGTGAAGGAAGGAAGAAGCTCGCGAGTCGCTGATGTTGATGGTGGTGATCGGTTCCCCTCGCCACCCTGAGCCCTCCTTTCCCCCCGTCCGCTCTCTCTTCTCGGCGCGCGAATGAGATCTCCCGCTAGCGATAGCCACGTTCAGGTGTTAGCGTTCAGATAGGCACTTTCGTAGTTGTGTATAGTACTCATGCTGCTGGCGAGAAGAACGCAAGCAGTGGGCTGGATAGTGGCTAACTGAATGACGACCATTGGCTGGTCCTACTGGCTTTGATTATCAGTACTGTGAGAGGGGGCCTTTGATATCAGCATGGTTAGTCGGTGAGCGCGCTAATTCACTAATATCTACCCTGTAATTGCGGCTGTATTTCATACCCACTGTTATTACTGGAACGCTATCTATCCAAGCAACCTGTCTATCAGTACGCTGGCAGGGTCTGCTGTTAGTGTGTGCGAGTGCGTGGATGTGTGTGTCTGTTCGCCGTACGAGGCCGTGTAGTACTCTCCGTGTGTCGCTGTTGTCCGCGCTGCCTTTTTCCACATAATGTACATCCTTATGTACGCATACGGGCTTACATAGATCGTGTCCTATGCGTTTGCCACTGCCTTGTTGGTATTGCTGCCAGTAGAGTGGCCTGTCATCAACAATAAATCATCGGCGTGATAGTTGTGGTCATCATCGTCGTCGTGTTGGTGGCGTTTGCAGGAGAAAACAACGACGGCGGCGGCGGCGGCGGCGGAAGTCGGAGCACCATCAGTGCTTGCCACCAGCGATTGTCGTACCATCAGCAACGGCAGCTTGGTATCTGGTGCGCAGAAAAAGTCGATCAGTCAGTCGGTTCATTTATTTAGGTTTCTCATTCCGACAGTTGCTCGGTTGTTTGTTGTTATTATTATTCTTTTGGTTGTGCGGTAGTCCTGATAATAAAAATGATAAGTGAGTGCTGCTAATATTATCGTAATTTTCGTCGTTGGCCATCGCGGTGGCGTTGTCGTTGCTGATACACGGTGATATACGGATACGCTGGTAGGTGCGCTGTTGTTGTTGTTGTTGTTGTCGTTGTTGTTTCTCATTATCCCTATTGTCGTCGTCGTCATACTTTTATGGCCGTTATCGTTGTGAATTTTGCCGACATTGTGCACCAGTCGTCATCGCCGTTCAGCCAGCATCTTCACTTGTGTTCAGCTCCTCTAAGCTCGACACCTTTTTCTCGAAAGGAACACGAATATATACTATAGTGGTGAATTCTACACCTGTAACAGTTCACACCATACTACAACGGAATCACTAGCAGGGGATCAACTGAAATCTGGGCGACGGACGACGAATGTGCCTACCGGCAAGCCCCGCTTCGTCAGGAGGAGATGACCTGTCGATCACCAACACGATGAGCATCACCCCCATCAAAAACAGTAGTGCCTCGAACAGCAGCAGCCCAGACCTAAAGTGAGACAAGGCCGACAAAGCACCGATAGCTTTACTCGTCGTTCGTCTTGGTTACCACCGATCTATGCTCGATCGATGCTCGACAGTCGCTACCAACTACATAATAATATACCTTGCGATCTTATCACGTACCGGCCTATTCACGAAGTTGGTAAGCGGAGTTTTAACCCATTACTATACCAATTGTCGCTACAACAGAGGACTAGGCACGAGCAAAAAGAAAGACAGGGAATTGTTCTGCCCGAGTCAGTTCCTATCTTGGCCCTAATTGCTTCAACTAACTTGCTGTTGCAGCTGCTATGGGTGTAGATTGTGGAGCTAGTGGTGTCCGTGAGTGACGATTTCGACAGGGTAATCTATGTCCAAGGAGTAGAGTATAGTGTAGTGTACTACGCGTATCTCTCTGCGTTCATGGGCATAATTCACTGGCTACTATAGCACAGTCCTACAGCTGGTTACAGCTGCGACTACCGCTATTGCTGCTAATCTCTATCAGCTCTCCCGTACCACATCGCTAGCGCCAACAACAAATTTGCGCACCGCTCACTTTAAGCTCCGCTTTGGGTCCGGCTACCGGCAGATTTTGATATTACATTTTAGATACGGTTTGACGGTTTTACCTATAAGTACGTCAGTCAACAGCGGCGGCGGCGGCGGCGGCGGCGGCGGCAACAGCAGCAGAAGACGACGACGACGAAAAACGAGGAGAGAAAGAAGTCTCAAGTGTACTGACTCGTGCGTATCGGCATACTCATATACCTACTTTTGTCAAGGCTCTGTTTGGACAGTGGATCTTTGTCACTCTACACCTCAGCCGCTACTGTCGCGCCCTTCGGATCTATCGATGACGAACGAAAAGTGACGGAGAAGTGCGGCGCGCATTGTTGTTTTCGTTGTAGTCGTCCACTTCTTCACTGTCACTTCAATGTATAAATATCATCATTTTCCCGACTTATACTTTGCTTGGATACTACTCAAAGTTGTGCAGTGTTGATTATTACGGTTGCTATTGTTAATTAATATAATTGTTGTTGTCGTCGAAGATACGACTGCGTGAACGATTTTAGCTTGCTTTGAGTCTTCGTCGTCTGCTCGGAGAAGGAGAAGCCGAAAGGATTCCTCAGAGGGAAGCAGAGATATCGGAACGGGCCGCCCAAGTGTTCACTTGTCCTGAGCCAACGGCGCCGGGTGGTGGAACCGCCCGAGCCTTCACACTGCCGGCAAGCTGGAACTCATGGAACTAGAGAATATTGTCGCCAATACGGTGTACCTCAAGGCTCGAGAAGGTAGGTTGTTTGTACAAGCATATGTATGTGCTATGTAATCAGTACAACCTCGTTATCACCACTTGTTCACGTTCAGAACAAAATAAGCACGATCAATGAAGGTTGTTGATTTGGGCTCAGCACCCACTCTGGACACAACCTTAAGAGACGACCTTGGATTTTTTCACAAATCCAATGACCTCAAATATGGCACTTCTGAAAGTCAGGCCCAAGAATGTTAACGGCCTTTCGCCCAAGTATGTTCGTACCAGATAGCAATAACAGCGTATAAAAATCGGGCGAGAATTTATTAGGACGAAAAATGTATTTACCTGGATCAATTACAGGCTACATAGATTGGTCAAACATTATATCATACGATAGTAAGTACTCGTTCAATATCAATCTGGCCCGTTTATCCTCGCGTAGTTACGAACGAGCTCGTAGTCTCCCATTTTGAATATTACTAGTGGGAACTCCGTTTGGGCCCATAGGTGAAAATGACAGATTTCGCTGAATGAATGCTAAAGTATTTTCAACTCATGTCCGTCTCAACATCCACCCTCATTCTTATTTTCTAACGTCCGCTATCTAAATGGTACATGTAGTGTGATGTATAATATAGGGAAATAGGTGGGTGCAATGGCACTATGTTTGTTTGTCCGAGCGAAAATAGAAGATGATACGCGTGGTTCATTCTTGTTCGAGCAGAAAATGCCTTCGTACACTGTGTGGGTCGTTGTTATTATTGTTGTTAATATTTTAGTCCGTATCGCTGCTTCGTCAAAGTAATTTGCATAGTCGTTGAGCTTCACTGAAAGAACCAGGGCGAAAATGGAAAGCCCACGAAGCTCTAAATCACAGAACAGCAGACGGGGTTTCGTTTTCTCCTCCTCTATCTCCTTTATACGAAATGAATGCAGGAAATGTTATGAGAGACTGCGTCAAGTAATATTTAAAGCGTACATGGGGACAGCAGCTCCCCACATCGTCTGTTGAGAGCGGCATAATACTAATGGTGAGTAATTTGGGAACGCATTATGGAGTTGAGGCAGGCACTTCAGATACTCAAGATTTCACTAAAGTGTGTCCAGTGTTTAAGTGGACAAAATGCGAGAACTACCAAATACTTAACATGAACAAGGATAAGCATATTTTACCTAATTTCGGACTTCGATAATGTCCTAAGTAACGAGCCGATGACCATCTCGGATGTTTCTAGATATGTCGGGTTTATACATACTTCAAAACGATTTGAACCGGCATATTATATTATAAGTATTTGATGCGGTATTTTATTTTGCTTTCTAATGCATTTTTGCTGCATTATCGTGAGATACCAGCATTCTAGGTATATCGTTATAAAAGCGTAGTAGTTCATAAAGTTGCAAGATTAAACAATTATGCAATAGAAGTTAAGAGCAACGGCGCATATACTATATATGTTAGGTCGATTGTAAGGGAGAAGGTACAGCTCCTGCTGTCAACGCAGCAGTGCTGAACTTTCGAGATTGAAATCGTGTCGAATTGTGCCGATATCTTCGCAAGTTACGGCACGGTGTGGTACGTTGATACGTTGTGAAAATACTTAAAACGTTTAATCTAAATTTGAGCAATACTATCACATAATAAGCTTAAGTCCAAGTGTTCTCTCGGGTTTGCTTGACCCGACCATAAGAAGTTTTACGTTAAAATTGTATATCTACATGAGAAATCCATCTATAAACTAGACGATAACATTATTGTTGAAAATTACTATTAGGATAGTCATGACTGGGCCATGACCCACATGTTCTCATGTGCGATGGTGTACAGATTCTGCTGTGTCCGACGTGTTATAGCAAGTGGACTACGATCGGTGCATTTATTTTGGAGCTAAGTGCCACTTAACTGTTTGGGCATACACACTGTGCTGTGTACACAAGGTTTTCGTCAGCCGTTTGATACCGTATGGCTGGTACCACACGCCTTGCTTCTCATATCAGTATTCATCCGTAATGCCTTCGGTATACGAAAACGCTATGTATCATTAGCAGCTTCATATAATAGCTTCAACATATATTCTCTTTACTCGTTTCATGTCCCTGATATTGCAATGTCAAGTTCAACATATTATAAATGAATTGATCTAAGGCGCTAATTAGCTCAAATGATTTGTGCTCTATTATGAGATTGCTATCACTGTTTTACTTTTAAAGAGAAAAAAAAAATGCTAGTACTTATAAAATCTGATAGGCTTGACAATATACGCAGTTACAAATCAGATCTACAAGAGGGAAAAGGAATTGTAACTCAACTCGGTATTTTGTTGGCCGATCTGTCGCAGTTTGGCAACTTCTGGCACACTCCCTCAAATAAGATGCATATCAAAGCTTCTCATGGAACTTCCAATTTAGGTTCGGCAAGCCTTATTTTTATTGTGCGCGTAAAGTTTAGACACAGAATGAGGTATATGTTAAATGTGACAACTTGTGTGATTTTTGACGCCCATCCTGGCAGAGTTTTCATATAAATGAAGAGCTTAGCTTTACGGACGGACATAGCTAAAATCTCTAATTATAGAGGACAGCTGTGTTAGTCTTTGTGAGCTTCTAGAAATTAAGTACTTCGGGTGTCAAGTTGTTTGACTTCATGTAAGTTTTATTTTTCCTTGCCACTGATGTTTTACCCATTTTTCACAACTTCGCTCATGATAATCTCTGTCAGATTACCTAAATAAGAAAAGCCATCTTACCAAAATATTCGAGTCTCATGATTTTTATCTTTATTTGTAGGTATACCCGAGAACACGAGCAGCTTGATTTTTACTTTCAGTACTAATGAATTATTTCTCATGACACACTTAGACGTGTGTCGATAGTAATCGGTGACGAATTCCAATCATTTAAACATTTTTGACTGGCAGAAAATGTTTCCTAAATTTTAAGCCGCAAAAAATGGTATAACGCCATAAGTAATTTGCTCTTAGCGGGTTCATGTCCTATCCATCTGCCACAAAACCCGTCGACTGTGCTGAAGCTGCACCATCTCTGGTGGTCAGTATGCGACTGTAGTACATATTTATGGCATAGAAAAAAATGAAAAGATTATATCTAAAAGTCGTTTATGACGTCGCAGCGTTAACGTGAGCTCTTTATGAGTCTGTTATGTCTAAATATCGGGACTATCACCTATCTTTATCACTGGTAAGGAAGAGCAGGAGCGTTCGACTCCATGGAAAGGTTTTTTCCGGTTTTTTTTTAACACAAGCCTGAGTTCTCCAAAGCGTTCTTTTTTTTTTTCTTCTTTTTTTTTTATCTAGACTTGGCCGACCTATACAGAAATTTATCGTGTAGTACATATTATACAACAAAATAAATATTTCAATAGTCTATCTATGTTCATATTATTGATTGATTTTCGGCATTTTCTGTGTGCATACTTGGCTTGTGGAGAAAGCTGTTCTATACGGTAGGTAATAGGCCGCACGGAATAAGGCTGATGCCAGAGAAAAAAAGAACTACTGTGAACAAGACCGAGCGGCTCCAACTATTCAGCTGATCAATTTTGTGCCATTTAATCATCAGGTGACACATTTAAGTCACTTTAGATTATGGGAAACCGAATGGCGCAATAAGCAACTTCGTTTAGATCGATCTAGGTCAGTTATGTTAATTAACTTCCATCAAGTCCTCTCATATATTCACACTATATTAACGCCATCTTTGATGTAAAATTTAGAAAATGTCGAACTAGGGTAATTAGTTAGATGTAAAGTTTTATAATACGACAATGCTATTCGGGGGGGGGGGGGCTACGACGGGGGCCAGCTAGTTTTTCTAGACTGTTGGTAAAGTAATATTTGCGGTAAAGGACAAATAACGTCCTTAATTCTACAGGTTGCATCAGTAATTTGTTACTTAAAATTAACCTGATGATTTTTAGATGATTTTTGTGTACCTTGGCAGGACACAATTTCTTCAACACAATTTTCCCATATAAACAAGGCGTTATAACAAGCATCATGTTGCGACCCTTATACATTTTGCTTTACTGTACCGGCTTAAGCATAGCTATTAAATGAGCGCTCGCTTTATACCCAGTTAATCGAGTAGTCGACAATAATAACTTTTGACTGTGTTTGCTATCTGGTTGCTTTTCAGACTGTAACAAAGGCAAAAGTAAAAAATGGAAGAAGATTCTTGCCTTTCCGCACATTTCCCTTTGTCTCCCGCTCAAGGATAAAATAGGTGAGTGGGAAAAATTCTGACTGTGGTTGGTACCTTTAGCAACGCGACATTAGATTGATTCACCTTAAGGGTCCAAATCGGCCTTCCAACGACTCCATTCATGTCTCAGGAACGGAGTTCCGATCACTCATGTATGGATAGCAGATGCACGTGGATTGAGTCGGCCTAATTCCGGCGAACATTGCTCTTTCTTCGTCACCTAACGTATTCTATTCACGGGGAAGAAAATTAACTTTTTTCCACCCACAAGTTTTTGAGTTATTGGATCTATCTCTGCTCTACCTAATCCTGTGGCAGAAAAAGTTAAGAGGATAACACAGATTTACAGCGTTGTTCTAATAGAAAATATGAAATCTGAAAGGTCAATGTTAGTTAAATTATTAAACTATTGTGATGCTGACCTTATCTGATGTAGGTTTGCTTAACATAAAGGGAAACACCATTAATAACTGAAACCAGTTTTTTGCTAAAAGCTTCGCATAAATATATAACAAATAATAAATACGCATTAGTTATGAAACTAGAAAAACGTGAAGAATGTCACGTAGAAGTTATGTAGTGATATACGTTTGTTTAAAAAGACATTAAAACAACTTGTTTTTTTTGGCGAATTAAATTTCCCGTCGGTATTTTTTGTATTAAAGAAAAGTATTTCACCATGAAAACAGACAAAAACCGCTGTGATATCCATTTCGCCGATGCGACAGTGAGACCAAAACGTTGTTTGGGAAAGCTTCTTGGGCAAATTTCTATTAGTCAAATGTTTATTACATCTATATAGTATAATATGCACAACTACTTATTATTTTAAGAAAAAAAAAAAAGAAAACCTTAATAATTTCACGAAGTCAATATATTATACATAAGTATTCCCGAACAAAATCGGGACAAAAGGTTTAAATCAACTTTTGAGCTTTGTTTAGGACGTCTCAGAAACGAAACAGATATACCAACCAGGACATCTCGTAGTGATCCTTATAGTTACGAACATTTTTTTCAACTTCAAAGAATAAAGTCAATCTTTTTTTATCTTAATATAGTATATATAAATATTTCTTTTAGAAAGGAAATAAAGAAGATGAAAAGATCGGAAATAAATATAACATTTGTTTTCACTTGATATGTTATCAATATGTAATAGTGATAAATATAAATAAAAAATATAATAAAAACCTTTGGGCCTCGGTAACGTTCCGGAGACGGGCGCATTACATCAACCGAGATATACAAAATATATATTCATGTATTTTTAGAGTATCTATGTATTGTGCTAAACATGTAGTTAATTGTTACAAAAAAGGTAAGATAAAGTCTCAAGAACAAAATCATTAAGTTAGCTGACTTTAACAAGCACAGCGTCTATTGAAAGTGGGGCGAAGGCCGATTCGATGCCCGTACGACCCTGAAAGCTCAACCGAAGGCTAGCATGTTGACTCTGTGCCGGTGACGTTATTGATTTTACCGGGCTAGCTAATTCTATTCACGTGCGTCCCGACAATAGAGTCAATGCTCTTCTTGCGTCGGTCGACGGCAGTTAGCGAACTTCGAAACGGCCTGGCAATCAAGTTGCAGAGATATGTTAAACTCAGCATATGACAAACAAGGCAAATGTGGTAGAATGGCTTTATTACCCTATTTCACAAATTTCAGTCCAAAAACCTTAATCAGCATATGCTATGTAAAAGAATTACACCTCGTATTATTACCCAGTTAACTTAGTGACGACTGCCCGCGTCATTTATAATGCATTCGTTAGTTTATGTGAATAGAAAGTTAGGAAAAATTAGGATTCAATTAATATTAAAGCAAAAACTCGTCCTAAAGTGTACACTCAATCGCATTACGCCATTCAATCGTGCTTCTGTCTGCCATACGCTAAAATTTAGCGTCCTGTATATATGAGAGAACGACATAGGATGTATTTTCATCCTCAATAACTTTTCTATTTGTCGGGTAATTTTCGAAGAATGTAGGAAGTCAGCAGCCGTAGACCTCAAACTGTGCCAATAGTCAGTAATTAGGGCTTATTATTTTTTGGCTATTTGATCTACGAGTTTTGCAAGAGGGTTTGATCGTGTGAGCTAATTAGAAAAAAACCAGTGCTATCGAAGTACACATTTGGTGCCTTTCTTTCGAATACATTTAAAAAATAACGTAAGTCTTTCCTTATCATAAAAGCCGGTATGGTAATTAACCGCTGTGAAAACAAAATCCGCTTTGATGGTTACACTGTGTTCTATAGTGAACGCCGACTCTTCACTAGAGTCATTAAAATAGCTTAGAGAATTCGTCTTTATCTGGAGCAGCTTTTTTTTTCAACAGAGGAAATAAATTTAAGGTATAGCTCTCTCTCTCTCTCTCTCTCTCTCTCTATATGCCCGTAGCGGAGTAAAAGTTCACACTATTAAATACGACCTATTATTAATACGCGTATTTAGAAATATATATATAGAGGCCTGCAAAAGACGCTCATTTCAATGACGATTTGAGGATTGTTATAGTGTAATGCGATCTGGAATGAGGATTGGGTGAAATTTACATTATATAATTGCAATTGCTTTGATAAATTCACGAATATTCATATGTCCCTCTGTAATGCTTGGAATGGTGAGTGATTATTTATGTTACCGCAGGTGAACACCGCTGAAGAATTTAATTTTCTACATGATTTTCGTTTCCATTTGAATTCCCCAATTTGGCTTTCCAGAATCCCAGACTGTTTCTAGACGGCGGTCAGTAGGCTAATACTTTTTTTTTCTAAATCATTATTCTTTTTATGAAACTCGACTAAAATTAATGAGTCAATAGATAAAGGCCAGCTTTGTTTAACAGTAGGTTTTTCTTTCTGTCAGCGGGCTTTGTATGTTTACTTCGTGCTTTATTGTGGACAGGTTCTCCTATCGGCTGTTTCTTTCCTTCGATGTCACTTGGCGAACGCGATTATGATGCAGTGCTAAATTAAATTAAATGCAAATAAAACAAAATAGAAATTGTACAGGCTTCTAGCTTTTCACTTGTGTTTTGTTGAGTCAGAAAAAATACTCGCGTATGCCTTTCGTAATCCCGTTAAGTGACGGTTGGAAATTGGAAAATGCTAGGCCTTACACAATTAGTCAAACCTTCTACCAGTTGTATACAGATTCGGCATATCCGCTAGTGTACGCTACCAAATATTAGTTTTTCTTTAAAATCCCATTTTTTTAAATTGTAGGTTTAATCCACATACAACTCACGCATTTAATTTCTCTTTCTGTAATCTCCTGCTTAACGCTCTCATTAGATAACTTGTTTCCTGGAGCTGTTTTTGCCCTTTCCAACTTATCCTGTGGTTAGCCAGAAATTTCTGAGTCCTAGAGTGACTAGAATACATTTGTAACGCAGCAAAAATAGGACTCGTGCATACCTGTATTTGCATACCTGCAGGACTATAACCTATAATTGTCAAAGAAGCACCGTGAAGCAAAAAGTTTGCACAAGTCTTGCGCACTTGAAAAAACTGCGGAGCCAAGGTACGCAAGCTCGATAGCTTGTTGGTTCTGTTTCCGGTTGATTAAGACGTATCAAACGTAGATGAGGAAATCATTGACCTATTCTTTCAATCAGCTTGACTGCCTTTCTTACATATGAACAAAGAAGTGCAGGATTGAATATCCTTCATTTTACTTACATGACTGTGTCTTACTTAAACTTAAAGTTAAGTATTTAAGCATTAACAGCTGCATTTAGAATCAGTTAATCTGCTAGCGTATAAGTGGGTGACTTTTCACTTAGCTCTGGGCTATTGAAGAAAAGTACCAGTGGTAATGTGTACTTTCTGCATGCTCAATCACCCCTATATCCCAGCTGTGCTAGGTGCTTAATATTTTAATAATAATTTATCTCTATCGTAAAAATAGCGATGTAGGCGTGTTGATGCGCCATGCTCTCTCTGGCGCAGAAATAGTGCGTATAGACACGATCGAGCTGTGTGGTAACTTTTCGAGAAGGGAACGAAAACTCATGGGATAGAAACGAATGTTGGTCAGACTAACGGCTATCATTTCCACCCGACCTTTTACTGTAACGGTGCTCCGTTAACTCTGGTTGAATTTTACCACCACCGCCGCCGCCGCCGCCGCCCTCAACATGGCGGTCAGCGCACCACGAGACCTCTCTTTCTCGTCTTAATAGTTTGGCCGTATCAGACGCTGTTAGGCACACATTCGCCTGTTATATTTATGTGGTTTGCAGATAGATATAGAGGCGTAGATGTTTTCAAAAACGGAGACTGGGCGGTAAACTAATGTTGGGGAGAGACGTGTAAAGTACAATGCTAACATTTTGTCAGTTTCTTATGTCTCTATTTACGTGTCCTAAGCATTTTGTTTCCGCCTTCTGTGCTGAAAAATACCCGTGCTATGGGTTGAAACATGCTACTGAACTGTGGCCAGTGGTAAGAAGTTGAATATACCAAGGTTTGTTGCCGTTACTGTGGCTAGATGCTACAATGAGTACAATTTGTGGTAACTCTGAGAGCGATCGCTTACCCGGCTGGCTTTCGGACTTTATTGGTCTACAGAAAATCCATTGCAGTGAGATGTTTGGCACCTTTTCTTTAAGTTGCAGCTCAATCAAAAGAACATATACTACTTTTTTCGACCTATCACATTTACAGGCTTGAGGCTGTTTTCTGGTTTTTCAATTCCATTTCATTACATGCTCATAACGTAGTAGGAACCAACTAAAATGTTATAGTCCGGGAAGGAGAAAGCTCAGGTGGAATTATTGTTATTATTATATATACTAGCAAATGTAGCACATTCTAACACTGATTTGATTACAACGAAAAACCTTTCGAAAATTGCCTTTCCTTTTTTTTATAACCGTCAAACAAAAGGCGGTTCCAGACACATTATAGATATATATAAAACATTAATACACGTTCCTATTTCTCGGCAGGTTTAACTTCACCTTTAAACCTTGAGATTTACCTTTGTGTCATTATGTTTTCGCGCGTCACCTTACCGCTACCTTATGATAGCCATTTCTTTTACCTAAATGCTCTAATGCTTTCTAACATTCAACCGCATAGTTTGAGTGAGAAATCCTCCTATAAACATGCGCTAGCTTTAAAGAAGCCTAACTTTAAATCTCTTTGGATCTTCAACCAACTAGTAGAGCTGAGCTCGGAGCCTTCGGTTCAGCTGTCAGAGGCACACCCATCCGATGGGAACAATACTCCGAAGCCATTAGTTTGCCTCTTTTCAACATAGGTATCTTAAAAAAGAGGTCTAAGTTGTTGCTAATACAGTTTTACTAGTTATCATTAATACTTTATGATGGCAGTCATTGCTCTAGATGCATAATGGACCTACACCATAATTAGCGTGTACGTATACTCCTCTCCATATATTGTTTAACCTTTGTCCTATCTAACATCTCAGCGATATTCAAACCATATAATAAAAAAAAATTATTGCCTATAATGAAAGTTCGTTAATTCGTTAATTTTATGCATGTTAAGAACTTTCGTTGTAAGTTTTTATGCGTAGCTATTATGTAATCATTCCGACACGTACCTTTTAGTGACCTGCAAAAATTACAGACCCTTGTGTTTAAAATGGTTCTTTTTTAGATTTTAATTAACGCCTTTATTTCTGATACATTAACTAACCCATCGAGTGACTCCGTCCCTCACACACCCCTTCTTCGCTCTCTTCTTCATCATCTCTATTCCCTTCCCCCACAACCATCGCACTCCCTTTCCCTTTCAACTTCTCTTGTGCTTTTTCGTACGTCGTTTATCTTTATGAGGCAGCAAGAAAAAGCGCTGTTCCTTTTGCAAGCCATCAATTTGACTCTATTCAATAGGAGACACGTAAATGTGTTTGATTTAGCGCCCTAGAAAACAGTAGTCGGACGACTGTGGGTAACGAAACAGCACCGTCTCCGTAAGAAAGCCAAGATCATCTACTTATTATTGGGTCAGAGAGAGCTGCAGAGCAAATGCTAGTTTTTAATTGGTGTTACTTTATCGGTGGATCTTATATGTTACCACATGTTGTGTGTATTTATAATGGGCGTACCTGCAATCGACAGGAAAGCGGGGAAAAGCTGGTAGAGGAAAGCGACGACAATTTTTAGACTATATCTATCTATATAATTACGAATCTGTTTGCGTGGATCACGTTTTCCTTGAGATATTAGGACGTCGTGTCGTTGTCTGCGTGTCAGCATTGCGCCGGAAAGGTTGAGCAATCCGTTTACGGCAACGGAGGCAAAATCACTTTGGGAAGTCGACAACTTCTATTATTATTATTTTTACTTCGAAAGTAGTAACTTGGAAGTACTTCGAAAATATTAACTTATATAGTTGACTCACGCGCCTCTATATTCACTGTTGGGTTTGCATGATGTAAGAACAGTAATAATGCTTGAATGCCAAACAGTGACATATTGTACGGTACGGATAGCCTCATTACACGACGATAACTTATTTTCAACGTCGCTGCATCTGCGGTCGCTGAGAGTTATTCCAGATCGCTATACCGACAAAGTATTAGCTTCTGCGGAAAACGCAGTAACTATGACAGCCGAATCTGCAGTATTTTTCCTGGCCAAGATCAAAGTATAATAGCAGCAGCGGCGATCGGTGGGGGGCTAATTCTGTATGGTGGATACAGGTGTCGTATGAAATGGCAGGTAAACTATGATTAAATTTACTTCATATTTCGAATGGTGGCTCCTGTTCTGCGTCATTGCAGAAACAAGAGCAGCAATGAGCCCTGCAGTCTATGTAATAGTACTTTTATATTATATTACTGCTACTATGGTCGATATTGCGCTGTTAGTCTTGCTGGATATACCGTACCGGTACGGCAAGGGCCACTGGATAGATCAATGCACTTGGATTGTAAGCAACGATTTAGTTGGTGTATCTGCCTCATCTTTGTTTATACGTAACACGAATGAAAGGCAGATTACTGCTGGATTGTCAGGCGAACTAGGCTACCAGCGCCACGACTTACCGTATGGTCTCTTAGGACCAAAAGGGGACGATCCTAATGCCCGTGGAGCGATAGTGCCTTGGTAGTGATGTCGACGATCACAGCGAAAGAATGATTGTGCATATTTGAAGATAGGTAACTGATCGTGCTGGCTGTCTCATTGGCTTACTTCACTGGGTTTCATTATGATTGACAGAGAGCGCTGTTGTAGCAATAGGAACAATTAAATATCTAGAACGCGTCAACCTGATTGCGCTCAACGCGGTACCTTTAGCCGTAAAAGCCGAAAGATGTTACTGTCGATGTTTTTCCTTTTACCTACGTATCATTTCGAATTGACACTGAATTATTTCCGTATATGTACTTCTTTTAACCTTACCAGACTCATGTCAATAAGTTTACTAATTAGACAGCAGGATAAGTATGTCAGAAGTTTCTGTGGCTGTTGCTCTATTTTACCCCTTCTTACTTTTTTTTTTTCAATGACTTCTTTGTCATCATCTGTGGGTCAGAGGTTTGTGTCACACGGCCACAATGCTGCTTACCACTGTTCATGGTCGCTAGTGGCAACGCACTTAAGGATGCGTGTTAGCCACCTGAACTCGGTTTCCTCCGATCTATGAAAGCTTCTAGGACCTCCATAATGCTACAGTCACCGGCAAAACCTATTGTCGGCCCTTGTTACACAAGAATATATAAATTCTAAGGCAGACTAATTACAGTGTCGCGCTTCAAGAAGCTTTTTTTGTTTTCAAGTAAAAATCCAGTACTCGTTACGGCATAGACTTAGCAACGTTTTAGGATTTTGTTGCGTTTTCAGTTGCTAGGTGCGGCAGGCTTATATATATTACAAGTGTAACCTCGGATCGGTTTTAAGTATTAGGTCCAGGATGTTATATGACTTGACAAGCCAGCTTACTTTTTTAGAAAGGGTAACGTTGATAGTGACATAAATAGTCCAATTTTTCTGCTTTCTTGAAGAACATACTATTTTTCACGCGGTTTGTCATCAGGATTAAACCAGACTTTTTGCACTGCCGTGGCACATAGCTGTGAAATGTCGTAAATTATATATCAATAACTTCCCTACGTATCGCGATAGATTAATATTCTACTGTGTTACAACTGTCGAAACAATTACTATCCTCCGCATCACCGTTTTAGCATTAATGTTAACCATACATAGTTCTACCAAGATGGTTTACCCATATGTATATGCTGCATATATGGGTGCCATCTAAGAGTATATTTACGGTACTTTTGAGCGATTGAACGATAGCTATGTAAGTTAGCTTTTGGTCTGCCATAATTTACAACTTTATTTACAAGTCAGATTATTATTTATTACGGCTTTTTTTTTTCTAAGTTTTAGAATACTGGAAAAAAAATTGAAAAATCACTTCAATTGACACAAGTCCAAGACGTTTAACAAGTGCCATCTGCTTTGACATGTCTCCCGAAGTCTAGCCGGTCTCTGTTTAAGCTGTCGTCACCGATTTTTCATTGATCTCATTTAGCAGAGGCTTCATTTACTAAATATATTCAGTCAGTTAATCGTATTGATACACAACGATGCACAATCTATATTAACTTACACCCCAGCTGCTATTGTCCGTGTTACACTGGCAACGGCAACAGTAGCTGCTGTTTAATTTGTTGTGGCGCTCGTCCTGCTGGTCCTAGATCTACGTAAAATACACATACGTATAAATAGGCCATGTCGGTTGCTTGTGGTAAACAGAGAGTCCGTCTACTCACTAGAAAACAACAACAACAAGTAGTCTCTATAATGTACTTTTTCTGCGGAGACGATTTATCTATATGTATACGTATTGTAAGAGGGCGAGAGGATAAAACAGAGTAAGTAACGAGGACGTGTCATAGATGATACGTTCTCACTTTCGATCGTCGTGTTTTGCTAGGATCACCCTAAGCTTCAGCACAATATAGCATAGGTCTGGCTACTACAATAAGATGACGTTTGTAAAGAAACGCGAGCTCTGCAAGTGGGTGTAGATTAAAAGGTACCGTAACAGTGAGAGGAATAGAGGCGGGTAGTTCGTTATACGCATAGTGGCATGCGACGACAAAGGGAGCGATGGCCAGTAGAAGCAACAAGTGTAGACATCGCAACAGTGCCAGCCTCCGCTTAAACTAGACTTTCGATTTACAGGTAGAAAAAAGGAAAGGGTACACGGGAGCATGTGTGTATATGTATATAGGGTGTCATAGAAAATCTAGTCTACATATATTAGGTATTTGAACTGTAAAGGATCTACATTTCCTAGCGCAGAAGTTGAAAATTATTATTGTGCAAGCATTCGGAGCGGTTTCTAAATCAGCTCGTATTGGCGATTTTGTGGCATAGATTTTGTCTCTAACGTACCCCCTGGGGGGTTATACGAGGAGCCTGGGGAGTGTGCACGTGTTCTACAGGACCGCTTCGTCCAATTTTTTTGAGAGGAAAGATTGAAGGATTCTTATCAATAGATATGCTTTCATACTGCTGGCAGATTTCATTGCGTCTGTTTAATTTGCATCCACCTGTAGCGTTGCAAACTATATTTTTTAGAAACCATTCTGTTCGCACCTTTGTAATTGCCGTTCGTCAATCCTTCGTTTCGACTCGGGCCATCTTCGTTGATAGCATGTACCGTTGTTAAAATGTGAGTTCTCCATCTGCAATGTCTTGGAATGCAAGGGACGCCCGGCTTGCAGACGCCAAGTTCAAAACTTCATTGCGTTACAGAGGTCCAATGCTCTTTCCTGGCTGGGGAAGTTCACTGAAGTTTCAAGGTTATTCTTAATCCAGCTTATTGTAGATAGCGTAGGTGGATCTACCGGACACTCCCTACGATATTGTGTTTGTGCTTCTATCATATCTTCATACTTCCAATAGCCTTTTAAAATAAACCCGCTTCAAAGTTCAAAAGTTAATTTTTGCACGCTCATCCTTTCCGATTACTTGAGCCTTGAAAAATAGAGTAATCAGATGATGGTGCATACATTTTTTGAAAGACTATATATATATATACGTCGATAACCGAGAGGTCTCATTCGTAACCACCATCAGGCGTGTTACGCTATTTTGTGCAACGGCGTTTCAATGTCTAAGTGACACATTCTATCTAGTATGGTGACAGTCAGGGTGAGAATAGTAAGTGTCGCATCTTCCAGTGAAGAGGATTACCTCAACTTTGTAAACGTAAATAGAAAATATAGCTGTCTAAGAAAAAATCCGGTGCAGTTCTTTCAATTGTCGCTATGGTTCTTCTCGGCCGCTTCAGAGGCTGTTTTACTATAGGCTCTCCATATGTTGACTGATACGATTCATCAAGAAGCGACCCGCCGGGTCATAGTACTACTGGAAGGCTAATGAAGTCAATGATCGTTTATGGGGTGGGATAGACGCACCGAAACAGAATTATCTTCAGGCAGCTAAATATGTGCAAGATGTTTAGGCTAAAAAAAGAGCAAGCGAGTGCACAAATGGCCTGAGCGCAATACTTTTGGCGGCGCTGAGGTACGTAAGAAAATGAGGTCAATGATGACTCTGAGTACCGTGATAACTGCCAAGAAACATGAAAGTAGACTATGAATAAATTATATGTATCGCGATTTGAACGTGCTAAGCAAACATTTTACAGAAAGCCTTCTTATGGCATCGAAATAATTTTTTCATGCATCTTACATGTCCTAAACAGAAGTTGTCAAATGGGGAAAATTAAAAAGTGACAGATCTGTATTTGAGTTTAAATATATTGCTAAATCTCCTAAATCTCTATTATTAAATGATTTTGCCCAGCGCGTATTTGAATTTGAAATTCCCGATTTAGTCTTGGCATTCCTCAATGTTAAGCATTTCTCCATTGCTTCAGCAAGCAGATTCCGCGCATGCATCTCGTTCTTTCCCTTTGGGTTTCTTCTTTTTGGTCCGATGAGTAGATTCGTGCCGTAAACGGAAAAAAAAACAAAGAAAAGATAATGCCAAATATTGGGTCGGCAGCTTCCTTGTCAGACGTGTTCGATTTGTAGTTGTTGGATTCATTTAGATGCTATTCTCAATCTTTCCTAGCGTCTTGCATTGACTTCCTCATCGATAAATGTCTTCCAAGCTTGTAAGTTCTTCGCCTGTCTTTTCGCTTCTCTTTCGTAGTTTATAGCACGCGCTGGCATCAACCCTATTTTTTGTCTAAGCGGACTGACGTCATTGCTAGTTCCACCGGTTCGCCTTATGCTGCTCCTATAGCTGTTGCGCCTGTTCTTTCCTACCATCGCCTAAAACCTGGAATAAACGCTGGCCATGTAATGTAGTCTCGTTCTGGATAACGATCGAACTTCAAAGTTAAGACAAAAACTGTTTGTCTTGTGTTAAGGTTTTGGCATCTACAAGCGAAACGGACATAAGAGCTGCGGCTGGTAAAGAGGTGGGGTAAGACTGGGGGAGGAAATTATTATTCTTGAGTCCCATGGATTTCCACTTCGATGCAACGATACCGACGAACGAACGAACGAACGAACGAATGGACTGCTGTGGCGTTTGGTAGAGTCTGGGGAAAACGGCGCTGACAATGGCGTCGTGGATGACGGGTAGGCGAACCCAATATCATGAGAGAGAGGTCATTGCGTTTTATTATTGGATTGGACAGACTTCAGTTCAGATAATGGCATTGCTTACGTAGCAACTTCCGCTCAAATGTACGTTTGCCACCACAAGCGGAACGTTTTTACATGAGCCTCTTTGTCCTAAATAGTTCTCTATATGGTTCACACTGGGCCGAAGGCCATCTTCTTCAATCGAATTTTTTATGGATCATTAAGGTTCGAATAGCGGAAAATCGTTAATAACCCTCGGTTAAAAATGTGACCTATATTTATTTATTTTTTGTAAATATTGTACATATATCAATCAGTTTTTTTGCGTAAATTGCAAAATGTACCGTATAAACAAGCTTTTAGTTGGAAAAATTGCGCACACATTAGCATTGTCACATCGATCTTTGGGAATTTTGTTAAAAAATCGTCTATGTACAATTATTCAAGTCAAATATATATTTGTCTGATTTAAATATTAAACAATGAACAAAGTAAAACCTCTTTTTCAGGATTTATAAATAAATATTTCGTGACGTGAATGGTGGGACGGCTATTCGATCAAGAGCAACCTCAAAATAACACTAACCAAAATAACTGAATGTATTAACATAAACCTGTTTTTATTGCTACCTTTGTACGTTTATTTATTTAATATAGTGTGTGCGTAGTTATGTGCTACACTCAGTTTTTTGCACACTTAGTCCTATCTCTGAAATAGTCACATGAATATTTTCATCGAGATTACCTGTGGGTTCTCGTAGTAAGCCTTTGTTCTTGGGTACATTTAGAATGAGTGATGTCATAATTTAGAGGCCGTGGGATTAGCCGCTGCAAACTTTATACATTCAAGACCCTACTTGTATACGGTGGAATGGGTTCCCTTGGTTTTATTCGTAGCAAGTATTTGTCCCACATAGTTTTTGGTTGTTTTTTGGCCTTTTGTCTTCGATGAAAATTGTGTTTAGCGACGAGACCCTACTTGGAAAAGTGTGTAAATAAACCAAACTGCCGTCTGTGGGAGACCGAGCACCTTCAAGCTACACACGAAAAGGATTTACGTCTTGGAACGTCTATGTCTAATGTGTGCCAGATGGGCGAAGGTCATCCCAGGCTTTCTTGAATTGATGAGTAGTTAGACACATTCTTACCGGGCTTTACTAGCGCTGTAGTAAGATGTAAAAGAAACGGTAAACTCTTATAGAACAAAAACAATTGGAAGTTATGATGGACGCCGAGCGAAACCTCTAGTAGCAGATATCAAAGAGGTTTTTATGGATAGACCCGTATCGGCCAAGGCACCGTAGTACGATACAGTGCACCTTTGCCAAATACATTAGGCCAATGCGGTGAAGGGTGTACATTCACGAGGTTGGATGACAATGTATATCTTTAAGTTAGTATGGGCTCTCCTATCGAAAGGCATGCAACGACAGGTCGGCAAACGAAAAAATGCTGGGAAAAAGTCAACCACCTGCCCCAATTTTGGCTTCGAACCCAGCGCGGTTTCTGGACTTTCCATGGAATAGAGAACGAAGAACCACGTTAACAACGCGATCGGCAGTAATGATCTTTTGCCTTCCTGCACAGAGGGTAAGAAGCAAAGCTTTACAGATAACGATAAAGAGAAGTGGCGTACGTTATCAGCGAGTCGTCGTTTATCTTTAGCCCTACGGATTGAAGAAATGATTTTTGGACGCAGTGTAAATATTCATATCGTTATTATATTGATATCCGAATAGGTTTATTCGAAGGCAGGTTCACGCGTCAATTAGTCTTGTTATAAGCTGCTATTCAGGATACATATGACAATCATAGTACTAGTAATTACACGCAGTAATATACAAACATTAACGAACGTTGCGTTCACTGCGATGCCATGGGATGTTGTGTGTTATGGAAGTTGACGCCTGTGAATGCTCAGTGCGCTGTTCGAATAGTTCCAGTTACTCGTATGTTGACTGTAAATGCCACTTGCCCGTATCTGATTTGTGATTACGAGGTCGTCGTATATACCATATACTTGTTCTCTTACCATGGCCATGTAGGCGAGCGTGTTAGTCTGCACCCAGTCATTTTGACGACAAAGCTTATTCTAACGTTTTCTTCGTTGATCATCGAGATCTACTCGCGAAACGAGCAGAACCGCTCGTAGCTTCTTTCTACTGGCGGCCAAAGGCATATAGCTTCCGCAAAGACGGGATGCTGGAACGACAGCGCGCCTGTGTCCATTATACTGCAGAGCTGTCTCTGTGTGCAAACCAAGCTTCAAGTGGCCTAAGGCACTTGTTAATCTCTGGCCTACTAGTATCTCAGATATGATGGAAGTACTACTCAGTGTTGGTCACTTGGCGGTTCAGGCTAACTCTAAGATTAGCCTTTTTGTCATTTCTAGAAGAGGTTAAGAATTTGTAACCATTTATCAGTGATCCATATGTAACCTCGTAAAACATATGGAGCCAATATCTAGGGATAGATTCTTCCAGGCTGATTGTTTCAAGTGCTTGTGAACTGGCAATGAAGTTTGTCATTGCTCGAATAAAAGAGCGTGTTTTCACGTATAGTTCCTTAAGCATTTACGTATAGTTTCGCAACGAAAGCAAAAGATTAGGAACACATTGATTCTGTCTGTGGTGGAGAGATGAACGCTGATGACGATTGTTAATTGTTCTCTATGGCATCTATTACAAGCTGCCAAGCAGGCGACATTATAGCTGGTAAGCTGTTCATAAGACGTTAAACAATGGTTATTTGAGTCATGTCACAACTTCGTTTTTAGAGGTAATAGCAGGGACAGTGGCAGCAGGTGGGGCTGATATCGGTATCTCCATGTTGGATTGGGTGTCACTTGACTAGAAAGTTGATGGATGCACACTATTTGTCGGACGGACGAACTCCAGCGTTACGCAGTTTAAACTCAGAAGGACGAGGAGCATAAAAGCGAATAGAAACGACGCGAGGAGCTAAAGGGGACGCAGACATTTTTGATGAGTGCCTGATGAACCCGATGGAGACAACGACGCGCCCCTACCGCCGAACGGCGCTACTAGTGATGGCCAATCATCATTAGTATGTCAGTAGTGAGTCGGTACAACGTAGCAGATATGCAGGACGATGTATCAAGTGACGCAGGACGAAGAAGGCGAAACAAAAAAATGCCTTTCCTTGCATCTAGGCATAGATCCATATGGAAGCATCACTTGATAAGTGTAAAAATGGTAGTTGGCATTACTCTAAGGATTGCACTGAATATCTCTACCTTCCGGAAAGTTTCATTATGAGCCTTCCATTACACACTGTCTCTTCCACTTCATTGGAGATGACTGAATTCCAACGCTGAGCTAGGACAGGGGCAGATAAATATATTATATATTACAAATTAATAGAAAGCTATTTTTTATATAGTGAAACGAACACAGATTAATTATAGGGCAAACCATTTGATGCCACGTCTTTCGTACTTTTATTATAAACAAGGTTGAGAAATCTTTCGACTGGGGTTGAAAACAGGTATTCTTAATAGCGTGGAGACGTTCAAATATAAAATATCTAAATATTATGAGCTGTAACACAAAATCCTACTTCGCTGGTACATAAATGATGAGCAGCAGTGACACTAGGCGTCTATAGACTGAACTGGCAATGGATGAATGCGAAAGCGTCGAGGAAAGATGTGCGTTAACGACCGTCCTTTTCGAAAAACGGCCCCTTTCATGGTGTTTATATGTCCTATTATGATGACGTAGGCTTCCTCCTACGTTTACCTGATTCTAGCTTGCTTGGAGACAGATGAAGCGTCGGATGAACTGCATTGTATGGCTCCAGAATCCGAAGAGTAGAGGTGCCGAATGCATGCCACCGTATGAAATGGCTTTGCTGATGTCTAGTATCTATTTAATCAACCACTGAGTGGAAGGAAGTGCCAAAGGTCTGCTAAGCACGTACAAGAGGCCGAAAAATATATAGGGAGAGGGAAACGGGGGCAGCGTGTGCAGAGTGGGGGAAGATAAAGGGGACGAACCGTAGAAGATGGCTGGAAATCTGAACAGAAGACCACTGGATGAATGAATGAGAAATTTGGAGATCTGAAAAAGAAAATCAAAAACAAACAGAAAGGTTTAAGTTGAGAATAAAAATAAAATAACGAAAAGACTAAAGAGCTCTAATGGACTTCAGAAAATTTCAAGATGATCATGAAACAATAAAGCGACAAAAAAAGGCATCCAATTGAAGGGTGCTGCGTCCGACGTCTTCATAAGCTCAATAGTTCTGGTAAACAGACTGGTTTTTGATATAATGAGATCTTCTCGTTTAGTGTAGTACCGAGCCACTAGTGAACTCGTTTTTGAAGTAATGGTAAAGTTTTGTCGAGGGCAGAGAGTACAAAAAGCTGGAGAAACTTGAGAGGCAGAAGAACAGAGAGACTAATTATTGATGGACAGATTTTTATGCCAAAGCCGTCTTTCATTTGGAAGCTTCGTTCACTGAAAACAGAAAGTTGTTTTGTAGTAAAATATAAGCTAGGATAATAGTTTTGGATTCCTTCCGCGACTGATATTTGAAGGCGGCAACCAAATGTGCATGTACGTGTACGAGTGTTTGTTAAAGTGCCAATTGTTGTTTTAGTATAAGCGTAATACAAACGAACGTAAACACCATTGATATCTTTCTCGATTCAGCTTCTTGTCTGTTATTGAACTCCTTTTCTTACAGCAATTTCCTTGCCGCCCTCTAGAAGCCAAACTCTAGAATGCAATCGAGCGAAAGATACAACATCAAGTTTGCAGTACTGTTCCTTTTAATTTTACTTAAAGTTTTTGAGCCTGAACCGCATGGACTCTGAAATCTATCTTCACAGCTGGTACATTGAAATAGCATGACGAATACTAAGTGTCGAAGTCCTTAATCTCTTTAATACATGTCAAAGGAACGACGGTTACAACTATTATCTATTCTTTTTCAGTTATACACTCAGGTCAATATTGTCCCGCAAACTTGACTTCGGTAAAAATGTCACCACTGATTTTGTCAATTACGAACTTTTTATTTTTTCAACACCGTTTCCTTACCATGAGTAAATAAGTAGGACCAATGGAATTATTATAAAGGTAGCATTATTTAGAGGGTGTTTCTCCTCTAAAAAGTTCCGTTTGGGTTTCATAAAAACTGCAAATGGCGTTTCTGGCGCATTATGTTTTCTGTAAGTAAAATATACACAAGAGGAAAGCACCGGCAATTTTTCCTGCTTCTTTTACTACGAAGTCAGTTTGACAGTGCGGCTATGGCGAGCTTTTGATCTTGGCGCTGCTGTCGCTGCGACTTCTCTGATGAGACTATTGTGATTGAGGTGGGCACTAGTGGTGGTATTTGTCGACCTGTAGGGGCTCCAGTGATGGCTTAAACGTCGCCGCCAGTGAACGAAGAAAGGGAGGAGGATGAAGTCGTAGGCAAGGTAATTTAAATTGAGTAGCCACGGACCTTAGCAAAAGCTGACAGTGTTCAGTGATGCCTTCTGCCACTGGAACAGAAGCTCACCGCTGTTGATTGCTCGGCGCTCGACGAACGAGGCCAGAAAACATTACGGATAGTTTTTTTCAGCAGTTAACCTACAAAGCAAAGAACGGCAGATGATGGAGCGACGGAGGGCGCAAAACAACTTATGCTTGGGACAACTAGCAGTGGCAGCGGCGGCGAACAGTGTTAAATACGAACTACGACGAGATAGGGAGGCCACAGCTTAAAACGAAAAAGTCCCACTATGACACGCGTCAAGAGTGGTAAGAAACAGGATGCGTGAAGAAGACCACGTGAAATTTAAGTAATTTATCTTTTTTCAAGTAAATACCAACTTGGCTTAGTAATCAGAAGCATTTTCTACCTTTCTTGATATGTACAAAACGTGGAGGGCGCGGTAACCTGGAAGCTTCATTATTGCAGTGCTGTATTAATTTCCTTAAATTAAGACAGTGGCCTGATATACTAAATGATTGTGTTTCGGTTTTGAATCGGCCCTTAAAAAAATCAAACTTGAAATTAGCCGTCATAGACATTTGTACTGCTACTAATTTAAAACAATCTCGTTTTGGCACAATCACTAAAACAGTATTACAACAGATATTGGTTGAGAGAGGAAATTGTTGAGAAAGTTTAATAACAGCTATTGATAGTCCTCTTAAGAGAAGTTCTTCGGCTGCCTCTACCAGAAAATCATGGTTGGTATCCTAATGCTGAGACCCTTTCCATATTATACCACGCATATATAAATCTCATCTAGATAATATTCAACGGTTAGTCCTGTTGAGACCTTCTAAACCCCTTTGCATCTTTTATACTTTTTGGCTGTTTGGACCTGTTGCATTTTTGATACTTTTAGCCTACGATCAGTCCGCACTTGGATTCCATAGAATTTTTTTTAGTAGCCTGTTTCAATGAGATTTTAACGAATTCACACTGATCGATGTACAGCTACTATTAAAAAGTGATCCATGGATTAAAGATTTATGCCGATTAAACGAACAGATCACACTTCCCACATACATGAAACATGTCTTTGAGACATATACCTTTGTCTAGATGGAGTCTTGATAACGAACATTCTCCATTTGGACGCGCCACCCTACAAATGTATGTCTTTCGGAGATCTGCTCGGCCGAAAACAAACCAACGCTGATTCTTGATAGCTTTCTTCCCAGAGTCCCGTTTCTCTATCCAAAACCAGAGGTGTCATAGTGAACGGCTGCTGGTAGTCACGCTACTGTAGAATGAAGTATGATATTGTTGCTATTTAATTTGCTTTCCCTGTTCTACATAGTTGTAATCAATGTGAGTGGGCCATAAAATATATGGCTGCATATTCCCTTTTTCATTAACCATAAGAGCAACATGGACGTTTACATATACGTTACCTATAGACCCGTCAGCATATTCCCTTTTTCATTAACCATAAGAGCAACATGGACGTTTACATATACGTTACCTATAAACCCGTCAGCATATGCCTATATAATCTCGCCGCTCTAAATCTAGAATCTAAACATAGGTGCGCTAAATAGATTACCTCAAATTGAATATCCCTATCTAGGCTTTCGTCTTCTCTAACTATATCAATACGTAACTTTAATCTCACAGCTGATTTTTGATTGTACACTTGACTTAGCTGTGAGCTTTTTTTTCGCCGGTTATACATATGTAGCTGGGTGTCTCCATTAATGGCAGATCAGACTGTTCAACTACTTTTGCGTTTGGCATTGATGCGCAGGTGTCAATTAATGATAACGTTAGCTGCACACCTGACACTACTTAAAGTTTACTTAACTTCCCTGTTGACGTATAAATCAGACTTGAATTAGTTCAGGTGACCGCAGAAACTTTTTAGTTCAAAATATATAAATCATAATAATCGCGTGTTAAATCCAAATCGTTGACGTCCATATTGACTACTCGTATGCTATTTATCCATAGCTTAACTGTGATGTTACATAGCGATCGTCGTAACGGTGGTGTTAGCATTGCTACAATGTTTCCATCAACGAGCTTGTTGTTGTTCTCCTAAAATTGCAGGCTCGTATTAATGCTCTCTTACGTCAAAATATATCTGGGTCTCGACGTATAGTTGGGTCAAATCTGCACACTTTTGAAAATGTTCAATGAAACTGATTCAGTTTTGCTGACGTACACGTCATCGTTGAGCTGTATCCCTAATTGATTCTAGTTCATATACCCAGCATCGTCGTTAGGCACTGTGCTTGACAGCTGGCTCCCAGCACTTAGTAACTAACATCGATGGGAGCGTTTATGACCGTAATTCAACTTTATTAAACTATATAGATCTAATCGTCTTTGCAACAGCGTTCATTTCCATAGGGAACGCACGTACGAAACGTGTTCGCACCCGTCGAAGAGCTTTTGTGTCGTACTATTACGTAAATTATTAAGAGATCGTTCGTTCAAGCGTTGTTATCTTGAAAATGGTCTGTCTGTCGCGATATTATACGATAGCTAACAAATGCCCACTATTACCAAAATGGACTTCGGACCGCAGTTCTTACAAGGTTCAATTCAACGATACTATTTATAGTTTAAGTCTCGACAAAGCAGACTTAAATAGCAGAGACAAATACAAACTAGAGAATCACAGACGACCTAGTATTCCAATCAAATGTACCCCTCTGCTCGTGAATGCACAAAGGAAAACGTAAACTATTTTTCTAAACTATAGAATCCGTTGCGACGTGTTTTGGGTGAAGCGGTGGCTAACGATGCAGCCACATAGGCAATGTAAAATGTCCTTAGCACACCAGGCTTGTTGGATTCACTTAGATAGTTTAATGGAACGTCTAACGGCCACACCGGTCCTAAAACTCGGAAACGATTTTTAGGCACACTGCATTTGCACCCACTAGCAATAGGTGAACTTTTGGTAAGGAGCTTTGCAGAACGAAGGACAAAGGCTTTTCCTCGAAAGAACGACGCGTCCAAACCAGCTCGGAAGACAGTTATAAAATACATCAGCGACATATGAAATACCCATACTGCTTAATTCTGGTACTCGTACATGTCTTACGGCTCTGCAGTTTACTTTGTATGGTACACGAACGACGTGCACCTAACAAATATGACAAAAAAAATGAGACCAAATTTGTTTGCCTGAATATGCTAGTACACTACCCCCTGTAGCGGAAAAATCATTTACGCCATCAATGGACGGACGCGGCGTTAGTGTGTACTAAATTGTTGATATTGATATGGCTCTTAGCTATCCGAATAGTTGTGGGAACAACGTAAAGAAGTTTTACATATCTTTAACAGCCAAGACCGCTTCCACACTTCAGATATGTGGAACTTACACTTGAGCGTAGTAAAAACAAAAAAAAAAAATCAATCGATAAAATTTCATTTTATCGTTCATAAGTACAGGTCAACAACAATATTGCAATGTTATTTGAAATGTTACATAATCTGGGTTATACTAGTCTCGTTGAGTTTATAACACCAATTACAGAGATTTTTCTGGATGTTCTAAAGAAAGGATGATGCAGGTCAATTGCTCGACGTTCTCCGCTGTGACACCTTTCCGAATGACGCATATTTCATAAATTGTAATCGGACCTACTTTTAGGTCGAACAAACTAAAAGCGATTGCGAGGAACAACCCACGACGTGATTTAATCGTTCCTGCGGCCAACACTGCCACTGAGCCCCGTGGAACCGGGCTAGAGCTCGCTGCATTATAAACCTGTTCGAACTGTATATAATAAAGTCGTCTGCACGCAAGACGACCTCGATTGAGTTCGATGATCCTCTTATTTGATCAGAAAAGCTCTTCACAAGATGGAGGTAAGAGTTGGCTTGGGTTGTCCCTTTTAGCCAGGTCAGTTGCCCGTGAGAAGAGCGAGAGTTCGTCGATGCTTGTTCTGCCCTGCTGAAGAATCAGAGCAAAAATGTTGAGCACACTCATAGGCATATTTATTTATTTATTGCTTATTTATATAATAATAATAATAATAATAATAATAATAATAATAATAATAATAATAATAATAATAATAATAATATTAATTATTATTATTATTATTATTATTATTATTATTATTATTATTATTATTATTATTATTTAGCGTAAGCAAGACCTTGTCCCTGAGCGCTAAGTTGAGGACTGCTTTGAAGTGGATGAATATGGCGTACAGCAGATTTCGGCCGTTAGGATGGCGCATAGATTTTTTAAGTTGCTGTTAAGCCTCTTGGTTAGCAAGTTAGGAAGCAAATTAAAGCAAACGCTTCTTTTCTAATCCTCGCTATGACTACGACGCAGTTGGGTAGCCTATTTTATTTTACAAGTCACTGAATGGGTAACATCTCGTCACTAGGCTGGAAGCGTACCAGCATGTAAACATTTATCGTGTCGTGCCCTTTAGCATGGAGGCAGGACAAGGGCACATTTAGGACACTCACTGAAGACCCTATAGGGATTCGGGGCATGCTGGTTGCGCAGATTCCCAAGACATTAGTTAGTTCCTACA
Source organism: Varroa jacobsoni (assembly GCF_002532875.2). Classification (NCBI taxonomy): domain Eukaryota; kingdom Metazoa; phylum Arthropoda; class Arachnida; order Mesostigmata; family Varroidae; genus Varroa; species Varroa jacobsoni. The sequence continues at coordinate 43,796 of NW_019214613.1, forward strand.
CCAAGAAGCCTCATTGAAGCATATCGTGTTGTGCTGAACTCTCCTTTTTTTAAGCCACGGCGAAAAAAGGGCATGGCGCCTGGTAGCGTATATCTTGACATAAACATCTCCGAGAAGTGATTTATGAAGGCCAAAAAACCAATCGGGCATGTCACTAAGTTGCCGTGCTGCTTTAGCTACTTGTATTGTTGACCTTCTGCATCAGCGATCAAAGGGGTCTCTAGCTGTTCAAGGTATTATTGTCTTTGTGATGCATGCATTTTTCGACGGATCGTCTTAGAAATGAAAGCCAAAGCGTAGGACTCGCGTGGCATCTCGCTCAAGCCCGAAAGCCATCTGGGCCTTCCGAACAAGGTTACAAATATAGCTGAATCACGGCATATGCTTCCAGACGGGACGGTAAGGCTGTACTGTAGACTGTAACATTTCAACCAGATGCGAATATCAATCGTAACCGTAAGTCACGGCATTCAGGACAGGAACAATCTCGTGGGTGTATTCCAGAAGCTAGTTTATATCTAGGCGGCGCGACGGAGTATAATGTTTAACAATCCATGCAGGTGTAACTTAGACAGTAATGGTCCATTGCGGTCCGTATGTGAGCACTGAGGTCTGCGCTCTCTGAAACTTTACCCAACGGCTGATTACAGCGCAAAAATATCGATAAACAAACTCCCTTCATAACCTAGGAAGGTCAGTGTCAAGGTGACTGACCACCCAGCAACGAAAATCCGCGAGCGCGTTTACAAGCAGTGCAGGTCGAGTTCGGCTGGTCGGGGCGGAAGCTAGTGGCAACGAAAACAAGAGAGGCAGAATGTGAAGGTATCGCTTCGAATCTACTGACAAGTTTCTTCACCAATACGTTTGTTGATTTCGGTTGAACATAGGCTGTTAGTAGGCTTAATCGCCGGTCACGTAAGGCAATGATGCACGGCCTTCAGATTGCCAATGCAGACACATTTGCAGAAGGCAATGATTCTAATATAGACGATGATGATGTGATACGTTTTGTCGTCTTCCGTCGAAGCGAAGAGCAGGCACTTGTTGCTTAACTGCACCGGTGGTGTGAAAAGGGCTCTTGATGATGATGCAGATAAGGAAGAAAATAATCACGGATATTACAATGATGCAATCAAAGTTGACTCTCCGTTGTCTCTTTCTTTAGCTTCGTTCGGTTTGACAGAATTTCGATTGAGCTGCAACAACTTTCTTTCCAACACAAACTGTAATAGTAACCTCAATATATTTACGATTGAATATATATATAACTTACAATACCAATAGGCTACCGATGTTGACTATAAAATAAATGCAACTTTGCATTGTGACTTGGTGTATATGCAAAAGACCTAAATAAATGTAGTAAGTTCTCTGTGCCTTCCAGGTGAGCGGTAAATATTGTAGAAGGATACTATGATAACGACTGACACAGATGTACGTGCATGTGTGTATTGGGCAACTATCGGCTTTCCTAGTAAATGTTTATAGCGGTTTTTTTTTATCGTTAATTAAGAGTGATATCAATGATGTTTTCAAGCGAGACAGATTAAGCGGCTCTGAAAACATTGGTTGGGTACTACCGTTTTAAACGCTTTATAATTCTCCAGCGCGAAGTGACTCGATATAATAATTGATGAGAACTTTCGATTATTTGCTGTGGCACTTCGGTGCATTAGGTCATTTCTTCACCTTCAATTCTCTGCAGTAAAATGTCCGAAGCTTGCTCAGCCTCGATTGTCGCATCACCGTACTCATACTGTGTACTTTCTACTATACATTACAAGCTACGATTTTGGATTCAGCATCGATAACAGCCAATGCTGTAGCTATGCGTATCAGCTGTACACGTTTGCGACGTGCGGCCTTCAAAATCATTCTTTTTTTTTTTTAAAAATGAACCAATTGTTTTGGTCAGCGTTAACTTAGGGGACATTTTATCGTGCTATGTTTTCGCCTATACAAAAATTGTTAAGGCTATGCTAAAACGGAACACCTTGTTCCAGGGAGCTCATTTCGGTGATCGATAATATTATTAGCCATTTCGGAGTATCTAATGTTTTGCTTTCTAGCATAAGTTCAACAACACTTCAGATGTTCTGTCGTGACTATTGTGTTGAAAGAGTTAATCATTGAACGGGTGTTAAATAGTGCTTTGGCGTTAGAAGTACACACCCTACAGCATTGTATGCTTTAGAAAATGAAAAAATATCAGCTATAAAGCTTCTGTTTATGTTGATTTATTGTACAGAGAATGTAACCAGACGTGCAGTCTCAACAGACGCTTTAGGTTCTTGACATTTAGACATTCCGACTTTGTCTAGCGTGGAACCCGACCAGTTAGTTCTCTCATTCTCATCTAAACAAAGGCGATTGTTCTGTTCTGTCTGCTTCCTCGTTGATTTTTCCCAAATAGGAAACGTGAGCGCCTTTTTAACTATAAAGGAGTGACAAACTAAGTCAAAAACGTGTGGTCGAAAAAACGCGAACTATTCATTTAATACGTATACGGATTTTACAGTATAACAGTCGAGTTTAATATGATCGTCTGCCATGTTGAGTGCAAAAGACCCGATGCGCTTGTATTGTATAATACCGTAGATGAACCTTCGGTCTGAGCTTCCGACGGCAACTACTGATTTTTTTTTTTGTTGTTGGTCGCTAATGCATGTTTCGAGGCAAGTAGAGATGGCAACATGGTTTAAACTTGGTACAAAGTAGCAATTGGGTGGGCAAGTCATAGTTATTCTGCCTCAAGGAGAACTTTGTAGAAATGCTTAATGAGCACGGAGCATAGAATACGGCGCCGAAGATGAAGGCAATTATGGGAACTAAAACGGTTAATGATATTTATTATACCCTGATATGCTAAGAAATTGTTCGTCTGAAGGGCAGCAACGCTCACCCCTTCAGTTGGACTCTTCACTTCATTCGCCAATGGTTTAACCAAGCCGCTGCGTCCCTAAAAAATGAAAATGTCCCAGCTAAAAATTACATCTACCGTATAGAATCTACAGTATCTAAAGTACAGGTAGCTTTAGGTCGGTGAGCACTACTTGGAAAAGCCTCACTGGACACTTCGAAGTCGCACTGGCCAGGACGAATACGGAAATTGGCTTAGCGTTTAGACTGAGTAAACAGTTTTGATTTTAGGCGAGAATTTTTAGCGAGTATCGACATGGTTAAATTTGTTTCTCTATATAAAATCTTTTTACGGCAAGCATCGCTCTTTTGTAAGAAAACCAATTGGAATATTATAAAAAAAAAAAAAGGGTAACTTTTCCTGCTTTTTTTAGCCTGGAAAGGAAAGGTATTTGTTAAACAAATTTATCGCGTTTCATGTGCTACAGCTACAAAGCCAACCAAGTATAGAGAAAGCTGACTGGTTAAGATACTTTGCGGTATTTAGAAAATCAAATGCTATATCTAAAGATATTTTTCGATGGGAACTTTAAAGATAACAATGTAGAACGATATAGGAGACGTTATTATTTCAAATGGTCGATACTGTGACTAGAACTGTATTTCGAAAATGTTCCTAATCTTCAATTTTTTGTGGAGCCAAGGTCGTCGTTTGACTGACATACCTTGATTTGCAAAGCCTTCGACGTCACTTACTGGGTCGACCTATTATTATAACTGTTGGAGATCATATTTTATACTCTGTCTGCTAAGGTGATGCTGTTTAGAATTCTCTAAAGAGTGCTCCGTAAGTTTTTACGCTTTACTAATAGTTCAGAGAAACCCTTTTTTCGGATAGCTGTCATTGAACCTGTAAAGCTTACTCAATTAGGTCACGCAAGCTCGAATGCGCGCCTTTCTTTGCCTCACTCTATCCTAAAATTTTAGGGCATAGTCGTTTATATGAATAACGTGAAATATATGCATTAAATTCTGGCTACGAGGCCCGGATCAACTGTGAACATTAGACTTCATTAAAAGCTACCTTCAGGTACCATGTAAAGATAATAAGGGTTTGTCAAATGAAACAGGAAGCCAATGAAGAAGAATGATTCGGAAAGATTATATCTCAGTGAAAGGAATATGGCTGACTTAAGAAACCGAAAGTACCGTTCTTGAGAGAATAAACGGGGATCATAGTAGCGAAGCAAATTAAGGCGGTTTCTGGCCACGGGCAAATAAATCTTAAAGGGAATCGATATTGAAAGCTTGTGGATTCATTCAGCTTCAAGAAGGTGTTCCATCGATTTACTTCACTTAAAACTTCACGGGGCTATTTATTTCGTCAATGAGAACACAAATACCTATAGTATATAAGTAAATAGTATATACCTTCTATATAAGCATTAACTATCATTATTTATTGCATATAACCCCCTTTTTTCTGCTGATAAAATATCATTGTCGAAAGTAAGTGGAGCGAAATTGTTTGAAAACACCGCGTTGGTACACGTCATTTGCGTCTGCTTAGTTGATGTTCGAGGTTTTGAGCTCAAAATAGAAAAGCAGTGTTTGTTGATCCTGCGCAACTGAATGTCACCCAACGTCTCGATTCAGAAACTTCTGCTCCTGGACACTTTTATTGTGCTTCATTGCCCTCACCATCTTTAAACGAAGCAAAAAGGTAGCGCTATATATTGCTGTTGTTGTTGTTGTCGATGATGATAATGATGATGATGATGGAAGAACAAGTCGCTCTTTATGAAGGGAAGAAGAGGCCTTTTCTAGGTAACAATTGCTGCGTCGTTCCTTCGGAGGGTCGCCAGGTTATTCTGCAAAGAGAACCCATGTGGACCCCGATACTCGCACATCAAAAAGCCATAGAGTACGGGGCAGCGGGCCAAGACGTCGCATGGGATGACGCAGAAAACGATTTTATGGGGTGCGGCCATTGCACGGCTATCGTCACGGCTACCACCAATTTATATGAGCGAATATCTTGAAGCAACACAATGATAAAAACTATAGCCAAAGATATAGTGGGGCACACGGCATATTTACACATAATACTTTCAGCATGTTTGTTTTCCGTTCTAGTTAGCTTCGTTCAGTTTTACTTTTCTAAGATTTGCGGTATATCAGCGTCTCACTAAGCCAAGAGTGATTTGCGCTCAAGCTTCAGAGGGTATTCGATCCTTATAGGTTGCAAGTACGGACGAAAGTGTCTATTAATTATGTTGTTAATGCACATTGTTTCAAGCAAGTCGGACGACCAAAGTTAGGATATTATGTTTAAGACTCACTCGATTAGCAGATATGCCTACTGGATTAAAGCAGACAAAGTCTATCTGTGGCAAAAACATTTCAGCTTGTTTGTACATAAACATTTTACATTCAACTATTCTACTTAAAATGCTCTAGGAAAAGTGTCTAACAATTACAATTGATGAGTTAGGCTACCGATTTGTGCACTGGTATCATACTCTACCTTTCTGAAATAGATTTGCCCTGAAAATGTACATTCACATTATGCTAAATCTACCTATTACATCCGTAAGTATTCAAACCTACTTTGATTCGTAAGGAGGTGGCGAGTAATTGTTGCCATTTCAATTTTGCAAGCATTTCTCTAAAAACGCTTTATACATATTTTCATATCACATATTGGTAATTTATGACGCCTATAGACCTTAAGGCAAACTTTGAAGCTTGTTAGGAAAGGCGTTCTTATAACCGCAATTCACATAAGGAAACAACAAAGCATTTAACTTCGGATGACGTCGGCGATCTTTGCTTAGCCGAGACTGTGTTACTTTACTGTTTTCTTCTACTAAAATTATGAGGTATTTACTAATGGCGCGAAATTTGAATTGCATCTACATTTTTCGTAGAACATCACTGACTGACCATATGTAGGAGGCCGATAACGAACGATAACATATTGAAAGGGGTAAACAATGCCCCTACGTTCTGCTTGCCAGTATCTCAGTCAAGGATGTATCGACATCTGACTGTAGTTTACCCTGTTTAAGTGGATAATAACATAACACATTTGGATAATAACATTTCTTAATCTCATTTATCCATTACGGTTTTCCGTTGACTTCCTATTTTCTCCAACGCACATTTTCTATAATGTCTCTGTCCGTTTCGTCGCCCTTTAAAACCATTTTCGAATTACACAAATCTCTCGTTCAAACATACGCTTTTCGAGATTATGGACAGGTATATTGAATAAAAAACGGTAACAATATAAATGTTCTATTACCGCCAACTAAAGTAACTAGCTGCTTATGTTCGTTATGTGGAACAAGAAAGGTAATTTCCAACCATTAAATAGCACAATTTCCTGTGACACGATTTGCTGAAAAAGGCCTTTGTGTATCATAATTTAAATCCATATAGATATTATTTATAGCTGCAATTGATAACTACTAAATAGTATTTATCAATGGCGTGCTGCGAGTGTTGGACGATTTAGGTAGTGATTTCTAAAACCATTTTCAATAGTTAGTACTGAAGTGCGCTGTTTCAGAGCAATCCTACTTTGTGTCCCTATTTCCCTATTATGCTATTCTGAGAGTCCGATCCCTCCACTGTGCGTTATTATGTCGGGACGCGGGGTACATACTGCTCTTTAAAGATTTTTGCTTCGACTGGACACTATTTGGCCTACGAGTTTGATCTTTGTTTTCAACACCAACACGTCTGATGCCAGTAGGGCGATCATAGGAAAAATGTCGATAACATTCGAAAGCCTCCAAATTTAAGGAGTACCCTCGATGATAATGTTACGACATCAAACTGTGTCTCCGGCGCTTTAACGTGGCACAAAGTACGAGTTCGTCGCTCGAGACACTCGACCGTGGTCGTCTTTTTCAGTGGACTGAAGCGGTCAAACACGAATAAGTTAACAAAAATAAAATAGCGCACGTCGCGTCAAACGCTTCCGTAATACCACTGCCGCTATTACTGCTGATGTAGCAACTGTTGTCGCTAAAGATCTTCGCGTGTCACCATACGGGCGAAGAGATATGAACGAAGCGGCGCTACACTGCTGTAAACGTTGCGCGTCATGACGCTGCTCATTGCCGCTAACTTCTACCTTTGATAAGCAACAATAGCAATAAGAGGAGCGGATAGTATGATTATGAATTTCCTAAAGCCCATATGCGTTCGTTTTAGCGTTAACGCGAAGATTTATTGTATTTATTTTCTATTTTTTTACGACTGGAGAGGCATTCTGAGGCTTCTGTCCAAGGAAATAGATGTGGGGAACTGTGCAGAAATAAATGGATGTGAGGTCCCACTGATAAAGCCGTGATAAAATCGATCAATGGGGCCGAAACCTATCGGCTACGCCGGCAAAAAAAAAGTTACTATAATTCCTACCTCCCCACTAGCGGATGCTCCTTGCGTCGTCGAAAGTACTCAGTCATACATTTACGTAATGAGATAGTTGAATAAGCCAAACGGAATAATGCCATTTCTTAATACTCGCTCCGCGAAGGGACGTGTGGCATGTTTCGTTCTGTACCTGCCTTCGTACATCTGCGCCATATCGACATATATCATCAGCTAGATGTAGCACATGCTGGATCTGTATACATGCGTCTAACGACGCCGGTGCAGACTGAAATAGCAATTATGGCTCCACCGTTCAAGGACAGCCGAGGCAATATTTACACATAATACTGGTTAGCTTCAGTAAAAAGTAAGTGAATCATGGCCAAAGCCGGCCCATCCATTTGTATTGCGACAGTTAATGAGCCCGACTGAAAACAAAGCCGTCCGAAACTGGCTATATGGGTAGTATTTTTGTGAACGGGTAGTACTTGATAAAAAGAACATGTCTCTTTTCAATGAAACAAATTCTGTTTTTGTTTTTAATAAAATCTTCCAGTGTATCGACTCAAGTTGAAAATTGTATATTGAAACAGGTTGCTGACATGTAACAAGCGATTAGTGCGATCATCTAAATTTAACAGAAGGATCAGTCAATTCTTCACTGGTCTTCATTCTGTTGCCCTCCGATTTTGTTGCTGCGCGTCCCGGTCGCTGTGTTTCGTGCTAAAAAAGACCTACAATGTTATATTCCCCTTTTTGATCTGAAGTGAAATAGAGTGCCACCTGCCTGCTAGATGCAGCGCCATTTGTATGAGTTATTCTATTTTGCCCTTTTCTTCGACGCTAGACGGTGGTATCGGTGAGTTCAATCTCTAAACGACCTAAATACCGTGAGCAATCAGTCCTACCGTATCGTAGTCGCAGTTCGCCGCCGCGCAAGCTAGCTCCGAAGTAACACGACTGATGTTCACGAAGCTGCATATATATATACATACATACATACATACATATAATGAGTGCAGTTCGGCAGCTGTTGCTGGCGTGATATAGTCTATAGGGAAATAGCGGAAAAAATATCAACACTGTCATCGATTCATTAACCATTAAATACTCAGGAAAAGTGACATAAAGATCATATTTATTACGATCCACCGTGCTGGCACGAAACACAATGAAAGAAAACTTTAATATGTATATGGTAACTTGTTGATTGGCATCAATGTTGAAAGGTGTGCCCAAACGAACTCTACGACTTTTCATTGCTACTACGACCATTAGGAATATTTCGCAGATTATTAAATCCGGAAAAGCTCTCCGTCCCGATGAGTCGAGCATTTACGTGCGGGTAGTTCCATTTCGGCAATTATAACATGTCTATTACTTGATTATTCAATGGCTGCCGTAAAAATGGCTTGCCGGTTCATAATTCTAATAATCTAAACCAACAACCGGCTTGGACAAATAGCTATTTGTCTTCTGGCGATATAAATTTATCATGTTGTTTTTTCTACCTATTTCTAGTGTTAACAACTCAGCCTGCTTAACCGGTTTTACCGTTCGTGATCATTGTCAATTATCATCACTTTCTTTCTTTTCGAATTATATTAAACTAACTTACATTATATATGGATAGTTATTATTTTCGATTAGGTGAGCAAAAACATTTGTGCGGAAAGCTCAGCTGAATCATTTGGTCATGCAATCAACCAATGTATAAAATATTGAATAGTAATCGTCAGTAATAAGGGACATATGCGGGCCCTTATCAATAGTTTGTTTGACAACAGTAATCAACTGATTGGGTCAAGCGAAAGAATAATTTTAAGGATATTGTCCCTTCGAAAACGATCACTAATTTGTTTTCTATGGTAAAAACGCACTGCAATTAACGTATATCTCAACACACCTGTATGTGCTACGCTTGACGACTCTCAGTGTTTCTTGTTAGGTCTTTTTAATGATATGGGTACATGTAATTTAATCAAGTTCCATAAAAAAAATCGGTATTTCTATCGGTTTTTTTTTTTGGCGGTAAATGTACGCATTTGGGAACCAAGATATAGCACTAAGTCGCTTGCTGACAGAAAATCGAAATAATTTTCTTACAATACTGTCAAGGACAGAGGAAAAAGAGGACCATTAGAGAAAAAAACTACTGTTAAAAGCTACTGAGGACAGATGTATCATTTCCCTGTAATTGAAAAATACGTTTCATGTCTTGCAAACGGTCAATGGCCAGCGTTTATTATTTTCTGCTATCAACAAATAATAACAAAAACAAATAGATTACCGGTAATTAAGCAATCTTCTTAATCCACGTAGGTGGAGCTACGAGCTCCAACGGCATTAAACGATGTGCAGCGCGCAAAAGGGACCTACGCTTGTGATAAGCAGACTTTATAAAGGTTCTGCCACGTTTTTGTAAAAGCGACTCCAAAAATGGTTCCGAAGTTTTTCTATGGGACGTTCTAACGTTTGTTTTTGGCCCCTTGCTATCTTAAACTATGCTCCGATTTGTCGCTCTTAGCTCCACTGTCAAAGTATTTTGCGCTTAACTAAGCCAACCGAAACATAGCATCTGGAAGAGATATTATATACTTGATGTTTTCCGTTAAAGCAGTGACCTTCAGGCTCAGAAGATTCGTTTATTGAATCGAAGATAGATAATGATAGTAAAGTGTCAATTGGTAAAAAAAAAAAAAAAATCAAATCTTTTTATAATCGGGGAATCTTATAATCTTGGAATCGGGGTTTCGACTGCGTGTCATTTGCTATCGCAAAAACCACACACACTAAGGAAACTGCCCTAAAAGGCTTATTTGAGCTTCTGGAAAATTTCTGCTCTAATTACAATAAAAATAAAAAATCGTTGTGCGACGATTTGGGACAAATACGCATCAGGGAATGAGGCTAAGGTTTACCAAAAATTCATAAACTAGTAAAATCCAGCGTTCATTAGCATTGATTAGCAGTGATGGTGTGCGAAGGGAACGTCTCGTATTTAACGACGCAAGTAAGTTCGTCTACAGATATGAGATATACATTAAGAAGTTCATTTTGTCAGGAATTGAATCTGAGTTGTTCGTTCCAAAGTTGAAACTTTTGCAGTTAGGGTGCCAGCGAAAATGCATTAAAATTTTAGGCAAGTAAATTTCATAATGTATCGTATTATTAGCCACTATTAGTTCAGCTACGCCGGGAATTCCGACAAAAAAAGGCATTTGTAGCAAACCATATCATTGAAATTCAGTCTCTATCAAATCTTAAAATTAAAAAATCCTACAGATATGTCATCCAGAATATATTACTAGGTGGTCCTGAAACGATAAACTTGACTCAAGAGCCCATTATGAACTAAGTCAGCAAATATACTTGATAAACAACATAATTTTTATTAAGTGTTTTTATTAAAACTCTTCTGAATTGCTCGATAATCCGATCAACACCGAACAAATCAATGTCGATTTGTAGGCTGTTGTGTTAAGCACATCAGAGGTATAGGTCATATTTGAACTTAATCGTTCGTGAAGTTGGCCGAAAGATAATAGCGTACATATAACGCCTAGCAAATTCAATCCAATGCTCATTCGTAGTATCTAGAAAAATAGCCTTCGGATAGAATTCGTGTCCGAACAGAAACGTCGTGCACAAGAGCAACATATGGTCTTGATACCCGCCATCGAGCAAATGGTGGTCGTTTTCTTTGATCTTTTTTGTTGCATGTCGTGTCGTGACAAATCTCAGGATTTCTATGACGAAAAGCTACTAAGTTGGACGTAACGGCACAACAACACTGCATTAGACAATCTCAGATCTTTCTAATTGTAAGATTTGCATAAGATTAAAGGCACGTTCAGCAATTAAATGCTGCCACTCCTATGCTTCAGACTCGAATGGGCTCTATTTTATACGGGGATCGACATTGCGGTCCTTACACATTATCGTAATGGCACAAATGACAAGGACAAGAACTTTATTATTGGTTGGTGCGATGATAAGGTCCCTACACCTGGAACGACACTGGTACATCTAATAAATATCCACTAATTACAAACAACGTTTTGACATTCAAACGAACAGATGATTAACTTGTCAATTTATCTAAAACATTTTACATAGACTGAGAATAACAGTTATTAATAACTTACCGTACCGCTTACACATCGATCTGGTCCTTGCCTGAAATAGCTAGCTGAAGTACAAAAAAAAAACAGGAACGAAGTGCGTACATTCTGGGGAGCTCGGGACAACTTTGAATGCTATTGAAGCTAGCTAGTGACTCACTTATCAGACGTTAGAGGCCTACTAGCTGCTCATTTACCTTATGGCTACCCTCGACACGACATTTTTAGAAACTTCAGCAATAATTTATGTGAAAGATGGCTTCATTGACAAGCAACGCTAAGCGTTTTTCGGAACCGTTTCTGCGTCGATCATTTGAGTATTTACGTTCTGTTCATCGAAAAAAAGGTTTGTAGGAAGTAGGCCAGTAGACAGCATTTTCTGCACGACCAGGCTATCTTTGGCTCGTACTTAACAAAAACTTGCATCCGCTCTCTTCCGCCGAGGAAAGACCTAACCTCTGACAATGCTCATGCACTATTCCATTGTTTAACGAATAGCCAGCCGTACTATTCATCTGCTTACATATCAGGTACAAGTTACGAAAACACGGCAAAACAGGTCATGAAATAGTTAAGGCAAAAACGTCTCACATTCGCTTAGATTGTATCATTTTTCGTTATAGTGTTTTCTACTTACCACCTGTACGCGTTCATTATAAAAGACTGCTGAGAGTGTGATAAACTCATCAACCTCTGTCACTTGAAGTCCGCTATTTAGCTTTAAATCACGTGCGTGAAGTTACCAAATGGTCATCTTACTGAATAGTTATATCGTTATGTAAATAATCGACAAACCAGATTCTATAGGGCTACGTATAAACGATTAGGGTTGAACCTTAGTACTAAATATGCGTAGTTTCTGTGTGTATGCGTGACTTGAGAAAGGTTAAAACAGCGGCGGCGGCGGCGTGGGCGCGATGAATACAGAGAGAAGTAAAAAGCGTCAGAGGCGTCCTCTTGTGACACGCAAAGAGCGTGCTCTTTACTCTGCGTGCAAGTATTAACAGGACAAAGTCTTGTATAGGAACTAATATCAAATTAAGCTGACTGATTGCCATCTTCACTTTATTTTCAGAGTACTCGATGAAAATATATGTCGAAAGTGTTGGATAGCGGAATCGAGTGTTCTTAAGCGATAGATTGCTCACATAACGCGACATTTTTTACTTCGTGTGATATATGCGTAATGTAACAATGAGTTTTATCGAAAACCCACTGAATCTGGGCTCACAAGTGTACGAAATTTTATTTCTAGAAAATGTCCGAGGCAGGATACCACTCTGAATGAGGTTGCATCTTCTTTCGGAAATGATTTTTGATGTTTGAGAAATTTCGTTTGCTTCTTCTTTGACCCTTAGAAACTGCGTGAACAGGTCTCTTTCTTCCACAGCAAAAATTCTACTACTTCAAACTTGCATCTGTTAGCTGAGCTCTTGACCATCAAATGTTGCGCTCAAAAGGCTCATCTCCAGTGCATAAAGGAGCGAGCCATTTCTATTACTGACGTTCTTCGATACGATTTACTGGCTCTACTCTATTTTTCTCATATTTTGCTCTATACCCAGCTTAGATCAAAGAATTTATTCCCAATCTGTGTCTGAGCTTTGATAACGAAGGTAAATCATCTCACGTAAATAAAAGGAACGGCACAATTCAACTGGTGCCAAACATCACCTATAATGTGTGTGCAAGTTGACAGATTTTTTTTATTCGTAGTAAAAATAAAACCACAGCAGGATTTCTACACTAGCTATATAATACGATTAATTGCCTACCTGAATAAATGTCTTTCGATGTTTGCAATATTACGACGTGATAAAATATCGATATTGGACAGATAATGGATCTAGATTTATCTAGCTGAAACCACCCTGCCCAATTACAACAACAAAGGATCGTCTACGTACAATAGCGCACTTCCATATGCTTCGATGAAGGCAGCACCTACGACACCGTTGTGTATCATTAGTGCGCTAACATTATTCTTCACCTGACTTCGTATCGGATATTATTTACGCTACAGAGTGTACAATAAATATGATGGAAAATTTTTTTAATTTACTTTACCAACTTAATTTCTAAATACCGTTCAATTTTATTGATATAAAAAGTATATTTAGTTAAGTTTAGGTACTTTAGTCCATTCTATGATTGTGGTCATTGTTCAAGTAATCTCTTGTGGCAGAAGTCGATGTTCGTACATTGATTTTTTTTTATTGTCAGCTTACGATTCGTTCCGCAGCTCTCACTTTATTTACTTTACAGGGAATTCCCACGTCAAGGTATATTCGCTTTGGTCGAAGTCACGGCATGACAGTGACTTGAAGAGAAGTATTGCCCTTTTTGATGAGTTGATGTTGTCACCTGTAGTACAATTTTTCCATTCTGATTTGGCTTCTTCAATAGAATAAATGTAGCAATAGGTGACGGTTAGGCTCGAAGGAGATAGCGCGTGGCGCGTACTAGCGCAAAGACAGAAGGACGAACGTTCGCTGAATATACTGCATCCTTCCTGTAGTCAGTAGACATTGCGGTGGCGGGGGGGGGGGGGGGGTGAATGATGTATTCTTCAACGCCAATTAATGCAATAAATATAGAACGAGCTGGGACCATGCTAGTGTTTCCAAGCGAAGCCAATTGGCACACGTGAAGTTTGGCATAGCGCCAAACTGCCAACAAACAGGAGTTAGCAACATTTTAGCAGAGAGTCTTAGATAACGGAGCGCCATAGGACGAAAGCAAGATGTAATCATCCTGGGTATGACGGAATAACGACTGCTTTTTCCTACGCTTATAACGTTTTACGTCCTGAAAAGGTGATAGCGGAAGCAATGCGACAGAGGGAGGGGTTTAGGGGAGCGAAGAGGAAGACAGGCTTGGGGGTCTTGGTTTAGGCTTAGGCTCCTGAGCCTTTTATTTCGAACAACGGAAGCCTGTGTCATTAGCGTCATCAGTTAATGTTGCAACAAAATGAATGGACTCAAATTGGCGTCTTCAAGAGACCAGCCATTGGAGGGTTAGTAAAACATGATCCGTCGCAAATAATGATCACCGACTGCACACGGTTGGGAGTTATACGCCGTGTCTCATACACAATGGCCTATGCTGTGCACCGCTTGGCCTCTGGACTGCTCTAACTGTTGTCACGCTTCCGTCAACGAAAGAAAAGTACAGAGGGCGCTGCGCGTAGACTATTGAATGCGGTATGCGACTTGCGTTAATGCAGCCCGTGTGGGACCCTCACGCTTTGATTTAATGCGTAACAGTCTTGTATGAACGGATTCAGTCTTCTTCGAAACAGCACATTTTCCGGAAGCGACCGCACCTCTAGTCCGTATATTGAATGTAATGCGATGATGTCTAGATGACCACTGATGTCGTCTCTGTTGCTGATGGCAACCACGCTAACCATAGCGTGTAAGTACATAAATATGTTCGAGAGATTGTGTTGTTGAATGTCCTCACAACCCGATGCGGTTTCTGGGCAGTGTTATTTCTCTAGCTTTCTTTGCTGTATGGTGGTTGTAGCTTTTTGAAGTTGGGTCAGGTTAACCGTCATCAGGGCATTCAAACAGTAGACGAAAGCTCCAAAGAATAACGAATGCGGTGGATAGATTTTAAGCTAACGTACACGAATTGTCAAGTTGGTACAAGGGAAATAAGTGCGTATTGCTACAAGTGGCATGTGGACTTCTGCATAAGCTGCAACATAGTGAACATAGAAATGGGACACTGTGCTAGAATTCCGCATACATTAGCCTGCAAGAGCTCAACAGTGGTCACTGAAGCTCCCTTTGCCTTAAAAATTCCTCTATGTGTGTAGTCGAATGTTCCTACTTGTTCTCCTTTGAGGCTACGAATATTTCAAACGAGGGCAAACCGATATATTTACCTATCGTAACGAATGTTGCCATACATGAGCGCAGACTATTATTGTTGACTAGTGCAAACGTCGACGAAGTCGCACAAATGTTGCATTGTATAGCTTGGCAAGTGCTTCAGACGAGAAGCACTGGGTAAGAGCTTTTATTTTTAATAGTCACTGTATTAGACGTAACGTGTTCAGGCTACGCATATGAAATTGAACAGACTAATGGCGACACTGCGGTGAGCTCCTCGTGGTAGAAAAGAAAACAAGCTTGGAAAAGCTTATAACGATATACCAAGACATCAGGTATTTTGTTCTATCCACATTCGCTTTATGAAGCAAGGCGGCCTAATTGTGTTAAAGGTGACATTTGCCTCCGCTTACAAGACGGACACAGCGGTGAAAGTGGTGGTCTTAGCCAAATGTGACAAAAAATCTAACAATCCCTCTAAGGATGCAAGATTATGTATGAACGACAACGTGCATGCACAAGGGATAAGGACAATATTGGTGATAATGACAATAGCTCTGCTTTCGCCTTCGTGACAAATGATGGAGAACGACTACAATATGGAAATGAATATGTGATAGAAACTAAGGGACGCTAGGTGGCGGCGGCGGCTATGACTACGCCTGTGATTAGAGTGGTATAGACAGTTGAAGAATAGGCCTGGAGCCCACGTGAAGGAGCACGACAGAGGCCATCAGGGAAAGCCGTGAAGATTTGAAAAGAGATTGACTAGGAATTCTGGCAATAGCGATTACTACCAATCGGCAGGCTTGCCAGAAAACGTAAGCTTATAAAAATCGGACAAAAGCATATAGACAAACTGTCTTTTATTAATATCCCAGAAACAGAGCTAATGGACTATACAACATCTCGATTAAGCTGCTCTGGCCGAGAGGGTATTGGTGAAGCTCGCTTCGAGATGCGTTGGAAGAACAGTGTAACGTTTAAATGTCCTACGGTTAAAGTGAATGCCCATATGAGCTATTAAGCAGGCAGTAGATTAACGAAGCTTCGTTTGGTTACTCATTTTTTCGTCACTCGGCCAAAATAAGGTTCATCACTTCGTTCGAGCTAGTTAGGCATCGATGAACCCCATAAATTTCATAATCTATATCTACGCTTTCGTAGGAAGGTAAATACGCATGAGAAACGGAGCGAGAAAACTGTTAGTGGGAAAAGCTAATTTTTAAGTTAGGTTATTTATGTAATGACACAAATGGTCGTTCAGTGACGTAATGGCTATCAAAATCGAGCCATTTGTTAGATGCGAATTTTATTTGTACGCTTAATAATTGGCCTATTTGAGCTAAATAGTTGAAGGGCAGTGAAGCGTACCCCAGCCCCCAGCAAAAGATAATTCCTATTCTCATCGACATGTATAGAATAGATTTTTGATACATGGTTCTCTATTACAGTGCGACGTAAAAATACTGCGCCAATTATATGTCAAAATGTCACACACTAAGAGCGAACGTTCAATGCTTAGATAATAACGCTGCACGCATCTGATCCTACGGTTTGAATTATTTTGCATACGTTTTTTTTTTTTCGAAATGTATGCGGATCTTGCTTTCACCCCGTTCGGGCATATCTAACGATAAAACCCCCGTTCCCCATGTACATTCGAATGTACGGTTCATTTGGACATATTAGAAACTGAGGTAAGCTTTTCTCAAGATAACCGCGGGTAGCGCGGTAAATCCAATAAATTAAACAGTTCATTATAATAAAACATCGAGATAATTAGAATGCGAAACGGGACCACTTCAGTCGGGCAAAAAGGTGACTGGTAAGTTATAATCAAATATCTGAAACGAGGTGGTTAGATAACTGTGGCAAGATAATAGAATAATTACTGGGACGCGGTGATTTATATGAAACAGATTAACGGGCGAACTAGAACAAAATTATCGACATAAAGGCAAAAGAAGTAAACATCATAGGAAAGTGGGTGATCATTGAAAACACGTTTTCCTCTAGATTTTTTCATTCTCGTACTGAACTGACTTTTCCTAGACCGTAATTGTTCTACAAGCAGTTTCAGTGGGCTTTGTCTCTTTTCTAATGACGAGAAAGGAACTGAATAAAACTTTTTAGATTAATCATTGGATAATGTGCTAAAGCAGAAGAATGCTTAATAATAGAGGTAAAAGCAGCTGCTGTTACCTAAAACGAGACAGAGCAGTACTTCTCTATGTAGTAGCATTTATAATGAATTCATGTGAAGAGGGTTATGTTCTGTGGGAAGAACATTATTGAGGCTTGCTGGGGATGCATGACTGTGCAGATAACAGGTTCGCTGCAGGCAACGTTCCGCTACTCTCGAGAAACAATGTGATTCCCTTAGTAGTGAAATATCCCGTTAAGCCGCCATCGCCCGCTATTCTAAGGGATGGAGAGGCTGTCAACAACGGCGGACTTGAGCCTTTTTCGCTAGCACAACTCAGCCATGACCACAAGCACCACAATCGAAGACCCCCGCTACTACAAACACTAGCGCCACCACGACAACGTTAAAATTAGTTGAAGAGGCTGCGGCGGGGAAGAAGAGCGGGAGGTGAAGTGAGAGGAATTATTCAGTCGCCGTTCGGTGGCGCTTTCTGAAGACGATATAAGATGCACACGTATACTCAAACGACCTCTCTCCAGTTCCGAATGGTTACTAGTTGGGAGCGAGCGTATTTTACTAAAAAGACGTGAACTAACATAGCAACAGTAACAGTATAAACGAGACAGCTACCGTCATCACCAGCAGCACCGAATTACTCTATTCGTGTGTTATGCACTTCTGGTTGAGATGAGGTTGCATATAAGAGGATTAGAGGACGTCGTGGGTTGTCGCAATTTTCGTTTACACGCAAATAGATGCTCTCGATATATAACGCGCAGCTAAGCAGCCGATTGTCGAGGTTTATATCTTATAAGAGACATACGCATGCTAAACTAAATATACTTACCTCTTGACGTCACAAGAATGGTACCCGACACTTTCCTAGTAAAATTTTGCCTCTTCTACGTAGTGCTTTATCTCGAATCTCTCGATTTTGGCAGGGCTTTTTTGTGTTACACTCATAAGCAACAAACAGGCCAATGCTGCGTACATTTAATATTCATTACTTCGTTCAACAAAAATGAAGAGGAAAAAAATCATAATTTGATTACTTTAAGTATGTACTCTCGGTTAACTGAGAAAATGTGGGCCCCGTTAGTTGCAGCAGAAGTCTCAACACGCCTCGCTGGCAGCGCCTTGTAAGAATTAATTACAAGTATCGCGACTTGGAAGCTTACAGAGTCGCACTTTGCAATTGACATTTTGTATACTTTGAAGCGATCATTAGTAGGTATCTGGTGGATTAGTGCACCATGCATCGGAAATTTATTGAGCACTCCTGCGTTTTTACGAGCGTGTATTGGAATAAATTCACATAAAAGCTAGCATGGTGTCCATGGAGTCGGCAAACTGCAGACACCATCTTACCTGTCGTCTGAGCCACTACATTGTGTAAGGGAACTTACACAAAGTAGTGATTCAGTTGGAGTCCGCCAATCTGTACCTGAAAAGCTATCGTCGTAAGAAAGGAAACGCATCGGTGATAATAGCTATTATTCATTTAAGGTCGGGAAACTCTATTAGCCGTTCCATGCCTCGACAGCTTCAGATATCGACATCAGAGGACAAAATATCCTTGTAAATAACTCCTTTGATATTTACTCATCTAACGTAAATTAATACAGGCAATTTTTACCTTTAACGTTACAGTTGTTATTTCCGTCGAAAATTGTTTGTATGTAGGCTCAGTTATACGAAACACACACATTCTATAGCTCTCGATGTGGTCATGTTTTTCAGTGTATGTATGCTTTTGCCGATGTTCGACTCCCTCGGTCGCGATTAAATAAGGAAACAAAGATCATGCCGCATCAACTCGTGCTTTTCAAACGCTGATAATTTTTTTTGGAAAGGACGAAGCGTTTTTAATGTTGTTAAATAGCAAAAACGCAACGAGAGTATGTCTATATTTTCATGAGCTTGGTCTACTATTTCTTATATATAACGTCCAGTAGTTAAACCATTTGGCATTATTTCAGAGACTGGCCTTCATACATCCCTAGAACATTTAGTAACAGGGTCGGCAATCAAATGACTACAAAACACAATCTGATCTGTGTGTTCAAAAGAGTAGATTTCGACCCTTTTCCGCCCGCCACTATTTAAAACCAGACATACAGTTTAATTATTCTGTTTTAGTAAAGTTTGCTAGGCACTTCCGCGTATTTCGGCTTTCTTCACTTTATTTAAATCATTAAAGAATCACAAGCGAGTGATCAGGCTAATTTTATTAACATTAATCATTTCTTCACCTTCGTGCTTCTCGTTCCATGGTCCTTTTGTTTATTGATACTTTGATTCAATCCAATCTCCACGAAGTGCAAATTAGTATAATATTAAGTAATTGGTTTATGGCAGTGATTTTGATAAAACCCACCGGTGCTCCACCAAACCTTTACAGATATGAAAATGTTTCAACTGTTAAGGCATTGCTTTATAGTATGAGACAGAATGTGTTTTATCCCCATTTGGGATTCTAAATCATTGTTCGAATGTCTATTTCAACAGACGAATATTTTTCCATTGTACAGTTAGTTTCGTTGCGGAGGTCTGTTGTGTTTTGGGTATTGAAGACGATAACGAGGTAACAAAAACGTTTCGTCACTTTGGACCAGTACAGCAAGGCCGAGAATCGTTCATACTAAAATAGACGATAGCGTTTGTTAATACACATGATGAAGATGCACTCATGTTCACATGTGGGCAGAACCGCGAATCGTGGCCGCCGCTGTGTTTATTCGAATGTTTATGTGTTTACCTTCTCGCATAACGTTTCGCCGTTCGGCTGCGTTTTGTTTACCTCAATCAATAAGGTCTGTCTCCGTTGTTGTAACTGTCATTGTCGCTGGTGGCGACGCATCCTCAGTCGCTTTTTTGCCGCGCGCCGATTGTAGCAGACGGATAGAGAAGCGGCGTCTGTGTTGCGTCGTCGCACGCTTGCATACATGCAGCTAGACGAGTACATCTCTAGAACGATGTTATTATTGTTTGCTTTGATATGCAACAGGGAAATAGGGAAAAAAAGGCCATCGTCATCATCGCAGCAGCAGCAGCAGCAGCAAAGTATTCCTTGCCAAGCAGTTGTGCTGTTTGTTGTTATTGTGACGTGCTTTGTGTATAGGCCTTTGCTGTTGTTACTGTTTTTGTAGGCGTCGATGTTCATGTTGTCTTGAGTCCTTTTGTCAGCTGCCGCGGACATTGTTGTCGCAGCATTCTATGCTGACGTCCGATTTCCTTTACATCTACTTGCTTGCGTCGCGCCTGCTCTTGCGTGTTGAGGGATAAACACGACTGAGCAGAATATCTGTTCGTTTGTTAGCGACCTAAAACAGCTTTCGGTGATAAGAGTGTGACAGATATTACTTCGCTCTAATAGGTTCTACAGGCTAACAAGTGGAACTTTTGCTCATAGTAACTATCTAAAGATCACTATCGCGTTGCGTATACTAGACCTATGAGACGGCGTGCTAACCATATGCGGTAACAATCACTGGCCAATTCTAAAACATTAATTGGCGATGTCCGCATGTGGCATCGTCGAAATGCGCTCAAGACAATGCATATTAGTCACACATTAGAGCGTGCTATTCTTTTGCAACGAATATTAAATATTCTTATTAGAAACTTTTCTACTAAGCCTTGCTTTATTAGCAGATGTTCTAGCAATGATGATTCAACGTTCTACTGAATCCGGACATCGATCTTACTGTAACGTTCAGTACTTCAAATGTTGCCTCAGCCGTCCGATTCTCAGTACCAATCGATGCCCAATTTCGGGCCTAGACCACCACGTATCTACGGATTTAGTAAGAAAACATGTACCGCTGCGCCACCTCGGGAATGTGTTTATCGGCCTCACTACACTTTGCATGAAAGTACTTTAAATGATATTGAACCGTATTATTGTTAGAATATATCTAGAGAAGCTAACGGGTTATGGCTCACCACAATATGGAAAAGTGAGTATCGAACCTGTCTAATAGAATCGTCCTATGAGAATACACATGACACCATTTAAAAGTCAAGTATTGTAAAATGAACTGCGTATGATATGTGTACCGTTTCGTGTGACAGTGGGTCGCATAGTGCTCCCTCTATCTTTCTTTTTCCCCCTTGAACTGACAGCTCTTTGTAAGAGGTTTTTGCGCTCGGATTTGACCTATATCGCAATGTCATGAAGCGGTAGGCTCATAGTTATCGTATGAAAAATTATTTCGTTCCAATAAACGTGAATCTCGGTCGATTTTCCATCGCCTTTTCCGCCTGCTCTTCCTGGTGGTCGACGCTGGCATCAACATGCTCCAGCAACTGGAAATCGTGTGTTGCCCATACAAACGAATGAGAAAGTAGGGTCCAAGACGGTTGTTTGGTCTGGCACGCTACAGTATAACACCAGCTTAGTAGGAGTGCAAACGAGACAGGGAACGTTAAATAACGAATGCAATGTAAACTGAACGCTTCCCGGACCGGATGTCGCTAAGCAGTATAAAATAGAGCACCAGCGACTCCGATTTCGAAGAACAGAATAGATGTAGGCGAGCTTGAAGGATAAGCGCGTCGATATCCTGACGTACTTGGTGCGGCTAATGCGTTTGGGTGACATGAGCTATCTGACCTCAGCAGAAACAACCGAAAGAAATATATGGAATAAGCAGGCAGGAAACTAACAACTGCCTCACTCTGCCGCGCATTCCTCGAGCCTTCGGCAATTTTCCACGCCATTCTTCCCGGACTCAGAAAAACCTCAGGATCACTGGATGCAATGGCAGTGGTAATCTAAGTGTCTGTGATAGATATGGAAAACGAGAGGAAACGCTGCGCTAAAACTGAGAAAAGAAACAAATGACAGTTGTTTTCGCGAACGAAAACGGCTTAAGCAAGCAAGACTAGTGGGCAGTCCTGGCACGTGAAGGCACGGAGTAGCTATCCTGGATGAAGGGTAAGATAAGTTTCATTCAAACTCCTACGAACCAATAGGGTAGGCGGCTAACAGTGGTCATATCAACATCCGTAAACTTTTGCCGCTACATCGTCGGCAATGGGGGCTCAACAAGCGGATAGAACAACCGTCTAAACTGAACGTATACAAAAAATAGCGATCGTCGAAGAGGCTATACGTGACGTCCCACTACCACATTATATAACACAGTAACAAAAAACCTTTTTATTTTGGCATTCAACTGTTAAAGCATTACGGCAGCCGTTGGGTTTTTTTTTTTTCTAATTTAGTCGCTGTTTAAAAACAGTCTAAAAACAAAATAGCGTAGAATACTGCTTTTAATCGAAGGCTATCTTCGGATATCTATCACTATTGGGTAGGATAGTTGTTAGTCGAGCATAGACGGAAACATAGACTCGCACACATAATTGACGAATGATATATACTTAAAATTTTAAAAGGCATGTAGCTTTTATCTCAGCTTAGATGCTTTCGCGTACTCAGGTTTGGTTGAAAATATCAACTGGTACTAAATGGTACTTAAAACGGTATCAAATTGTTTAAATCGGCCAAATGGCCATCATCTCCTATAAGAGTCCAGCGGGATGAACAGCAGTAGGAATATCTTCGGATCACTGATGTACCTATAAACAGTTTGTAGCAAGCCCGTTGGCAACCTTGGATGACACAGCATCAATTTGATGAGTAATATCGCTCACATAAGATTAGATAGTTCTCCAAAGAAAAAGCCTGCCAGTATCACTTACCACCGTTCGAAACACGATATGATGATACCGCTACCACTCACAATGCTCTATAAATAATTAAAGCAATAGGATAAACTCCCCGAAAATAACAAAGGAGGACCAGAAATGGCGTCAGCCACGTACCAAAAGAACCCCATCAAAGACTGTTTGGTGAATATCTCTTTGTCGGTCTTTGACAGACTGTTAAACCGAGATCGTGCCGGTGACAACCTATAGTAACATGGAGAAATACTGATGTTATAGCCACATGTCTGCGGAAAATTTCCTATATAAGGACGATGATGATTTCTTACTAGAAGGATTACTTGATACTGTAGCTATTCACAGGAAAAAACATTGATACCTATATGCCGTAATATCTATATTACTTCTACTTTATTACTATGTTACTTTTTTATTTAATATTTTCATTATTTTATTCATTTTGCTTTAGAGTACTTTAGAAGTACCTTTACGCCTTCCAGGCTTGGAAAACCTATATTATAGCATGACGGTAAACACGATCAACAGATTGTAGCGTCATTTGTATTCGCATGACTTCAAACACACATTACAGATATCATGTAGCTATGATTACTACTTCTACACGAATTATTGCCCCAAATAATGGCAGCTCTAAAATCCCAACGACGTCATAGGCCAAGGCTGAAGGTGCCTTACTATGCTAACGCTAGGAGTGTACACAATCATCATAATCCATCCTAATTAAATTGCATTAAGTTGGAAGACTCATGAATAGAAGACATCGCATGTTTTATCTTTGTGACAATAAGTTGCTATGTTATGTATTTTAGTTCCGTAATTATTGTTTACGACTCTTTCTGATCTTTTCCTTAGACGATATAGGCCATCTCACCAGAAGAGTTTCATCTCGCAGAAGTTTTCCATTCACATTTTAAACTTTTGAACCGTATCGCAAACATGGCCACACTCAGTAAATGGAAGAGGTAAAAATGAATCGGCACAAGAGTCGTAGAATATGCAGAACGGCAACAAAATCTTTCACCCGAAGTCCAGGAGGGCAGCTTTCACGATGTTTACCGTCTGTGGCTTTGTGATGTTATAAAGTAGGATGGACTGAAGTCGTTTGGCTCGCTTCTTTCTTAAATACCATAGCTGATCCGATGCAACTAGGCCAAATAAGAGTGCCAATCGGCTGTGGGCCGAAATCATGCCCTTACAGTTTCACCAAACGCTTTTCGGATAAAGATTTGGTTGTACCCTCGGCCTTAGCTTTTCTCCTAGCGCTGCTCATGCCTATTTCTGGCTCATATTGATCCAAAAGCACCATTTCTTATCGCCGGTGACAAATTTATGCAAAATCGGTGATCGTAGCTGCGTGAGACTGGATACCAGACGAAATACTAAGGTGCAACGTTAAGCTATAATTTCATGTCAGATCCAAACAATCCATAAAATACCCAAACTCCAACCTTCGATGTACACTCCAACTTGAGACTTGCGGCGGTTAACGATTGCAGTATGGCTGTAGTTCATCTTTTTGGCCAAATCCCGAGTTGCTTGACGGCCTTCCTTCTTTAAACGGCCATTTAAACGGCTTGATGGTCACCATCAAACTCAAGTGGTGGGCCAGTGCCAGGCAGCGTCTTTTAGATCCCGGTTACGCTAATTTCGTACTTTAAAACGGCACCAAGTCATATTTTTGTTGCGATATGGGCTTGAATTCTTCGGGATCAGGATATTCTTCGGGATACTTGACTCAGCTATAGCCACCCATTCCTGTAGCAGACGAAATACAGTGAATTGTGAGAAATCAGAAAATACTGTTTTACAAATATGAGTTCTATCCTAGTATAAAGCTTGCATTCTGTAAAGGATCTACTACTAAGGACATCGTAAGTTGTTCGTTCAAAAAGTCCAAGGAGAAAATTCAAAAGCTAATCTGACAATCGAGGTTTAAAGCTGTGGCATAAGCCGACTCATTCTAAAGTTTGTGTTTTGGTGCATATAGGAACATACTTATTTACCTCCGTCAATGTAAAGGGATACGAAAATTGGGCAAATGAATGTTTTTGGGCGACAGTACGAAAAATCAGTTGTGTAGACACTTGCTTTTCCTGGTTATAACAGTGACTCATTTCAGCAGTGAATCATAGTTTGTGATGAGAGTGGGCACTTCGCGATAATCGCAGGCCGTCATATATCGGGAGTGGGCGGACGCTTCCCTTAACCATATATACATTTGCAAGAACCTGCGGTGTTTATTCGTCGAAAGCAGGTGTTATATACTATAAATTTTGTGTCACCATTGCTTTTCGTCTACAGCGGTCTATATCGATTGGAAAAAAAAGAACCGTATAGGAAAAGTTAAAGGTCGCTATCTCGCATTTCCTACTAATGGACCTAATACTATTGGCTGCGCATATAACCTTAAGAATATTCAACGATATGAGTTCACAAAGTTCAAAGCATGGTATGTTAGAAAATGTAGAGGGATGTTCGATCTACCTGCAAGCACTGCGTTTGGCCTGTGCGATTCCATTCAAAAACGGGAATTAATTCTAAGCTGGAGCAGAATAAAGCACCTAACGTAATTTTATACCTGAAAAGTTTACCTCGTAAGAGAAAGGGCAATGCGTAATAGCAAGCTGGTAGCATTCAATGCAATGTAATTGTGTGCAGTGTGTCCTGGAAAGCCGTGGCTGGGCTATGCACGACGTCTGAATGAGAGACTGGCAGGATAAAAAAAAAGGGAAATGAGGCTCCATGGTATAACCTCTATAGTGATTTCACAAGCGAATATATAGAAAAGAAGAGAGGTGCGCAATATACTGACTACTATGATAACAATTATGGTGACCGTAATGAATGCGGCGACCGTAATCGCAGGAAGGAATAAAGTTAATTTGTTATATTCGGCAAACAACAAGCGGGCCGTCCATTCTAAAAAGTATACCTGCTGCATGAAGTCGCACACAGCTTTAAAATGTATATAAGACACACCTCTTGGTGGTAATCTTCCTACTGCAAACAAAATGAAGTCTCGAATGCATGGAAATTTCCTCTCATATTATATTGCTCAAAGGGCTTGAGCACAGCTACCAAACAAGCGTTTGTTTTTTTTCTGGCTTTCTGAAAAGCTCCTATTTATGATGGCCAAGCCATCGTCTCCATACGCCACAAAATATCCTTATCACCTGAAGTCTAAGCCATAGTCGATTTTTGATCTTATATGACGGATGACTAACTTATGCTCAATGAAATTGATAATCTAGCTTCAATGAGTAAATTCGGTAACCGTCTAGGTTTGTTTTTACTGAATCTATGCCTGAGCACTAGCGATTAATTGGGCAGAACATACATCTGACTTGTCGGTGTCACTCGAGCATTCTACTTCAAGTGCGCTTCATACATTACAACAATACCCTTCGGTGAATCAATCATATTTTTCCAATGCAAATGCCCACAGAGATAACAGAGGAAATGTACTTTAGTTGTACGAGAAGAATTATCGACAGAGAAGTGTTGGACTATGTGAGAGATGTTCTATTCATTCGGTCGCAAAAAAACATAATACTTTCTGACTACAAAGGCAGTCCCTAGCAAAGATGGCACGATCCTCAGTCATAGTCTCAATGAGCTTATTAAAATCTTGTCTGGTTGCTAACAGCACCGGAGATTTATAATACGACCGGCATAAAATGGTATTGATTTGCCAAAACACCGGTGCTTCAAAGCTGCATACTTTACTATTTAACTTAAAATAGATTAGCTGCGTTGGGCTACAAATATTCGGTTGCTGTACATTGTAAGTCGACTATCTTTCATAGAACTACGATGTCTTGGTGAGCGCATCTGGTATCCTACCATGCATAGACCCAGACAGCCTGGGTCGAAGGTGGTCTTGTCCTTCATTGATTTCCTTATGCAACTCCTTGGTAGACTAATTCACTACAGCCGAGCAAAGAATTACTCAGTGTGTTCTAAATATTGAAGCTTGTGAAAAATATTTAGCTACGTACAATTAGCTATATCATGTGTTGAACTAGCTTATTTTAACAAGATGTATTAACTGATTTAGCTGGATAGGAAAAAGATGCCTAGGCTATCTCAATAGAATCCTCGTTTAGAGAAATGATCTGAAAACAAGTTCTGATGTGAAGTTTAGATAAGAGACTTTCGTTGTTGTAAGTATACACAGACTTAGCGAGTGAAACTTAAGATAAATATTTCGGAAGGGGCTATACTTGATTGTTCATTATCGATATGTGACCAGTGAAGTACATGACTACTTATCGAGACTCCTTCGGCTCAGTGTTATTTTTTACTCACCTGTTTTTACAGTTAAACGCATTGTTAATTTTCGATTACGGGGCACTTTCTATCACTTACTGAATTAACAGCTTAATGAAAAATAAGAAATTGAAAAAAAACTAAAAATCTTCAGATAATTGTACCTCTAACCGAAAAGAAAGTTCAAAATCAAGTACAACTCAGGCTGTTGCAGTCGAGCTATTCAGAAAAGCTAAAAAAATACAGCATGTCGGTACATTCATACATCCATGAAAAATGTTTGCCTCTAACTATCATTCACTCCGAAAGCGTTTGCAACTTTTCATTGACAACACGTGAAAATAGGTTTCCAAATGTATTTTTGTCAAATTTTCCAACGGCTATGACTAGCGCGATTTGGGCACGTTTAATGTAGTGGCAGCTAGGCAACATGTATGTTCTACAAATGAAACTTCAAGCTTTGGCTGGTCAAAGGTTTCAAATATTCAATAGTCTAAAAAAACTGAAATGTACAGTGTTGAAAAAATCCAGGAAAAAATAAGTACATTAGTATAAATCAATAACTCGACATAGAATAGATGCTCTGGTCGCTCAGAGATCCAGGTAATCACACTCGCTCTAGAGACTTAAGATTACCCTGACTGATTTGCTAAGTGTTAAAAACTTTTTTGCCCTTCTGGTCTCATTTAATTATAGTAAAAATTCCCTTCCGATTTTTTGGAAGCCATATGGCCATTGGCAGCCATAGATGATAAGGCATCGAACTGTGGACGTTTCTAATGTGCTTTCCTTAAATCTGTGTATCTACAGGAACACATACACGCTTAACATAGGCGAGATCCGCCACGATTACAGTATAATTTCAGGACCTAAACCGATCCGAAATTCGTTTTAAATTCTTCTTTTGCAGATGTGACAGCACGAGTGAACGGGTCAAGAATGTATATCGGGATCTGTCTCAATAACGCTCCACACGTAGTAAATTCAACCTGTTTGGCAGCCATATTTGCTTATTCCGGAACACGCTTGTATAAGCAGCGCTAATCGACTAGTATGAGTCGCCTCACTATCTATTTCTGCCCCTCTTTTAAACACTTCAGTTATTCCATAGCAGTTTAGAGAACATGCAGATACGCTTCTTCCGTCATACATTCGCTTTTTTTTCTGAAAGAAGTATATTGGCATAATGTTTCTTTCCCTAAAGATCACACCCAAAGCATAAACATTAGTCGAAACATTGCTTCTATCCTAAATAAACGCATATCCTGGGTCACGCGCAAACATAACGTTACATATATAAATAATAGATAAATATAAATCCTGGCGCAGATATAACGCTAGCGGTTGATTCTTGCATTGATAAGTATTGTGTCGTTAGAGAAAGTTGAAAGCTACCTGCCGTTTCATTCTTGAGAAAATTTCCCAATAAATAGCATAAAAATGAAACTGGAAAATCGGTTTTATTGTCCTCATGAAGCCGGTCTGACCTTTACAACGTATGTCCTGTTACGTCTCTTTACGTAAAATTCCTTCACCAATGTCCGAACCCAAAAGGTTGTCGGAAATGCACTTTTAGACAACATCTCTTAAGTCCCGGGTCCACCGATTTTTCGTTCTGCTGTGCTGGAAGTTTCTTCTGCTTCTTCTGCGTCCGTATATTTATTGGCGAAGCGGTGCACTATCGATCGAGGGTAACCAAAGACGCTTATAATATCGACGAAGAGATTAGAGAATATCTTATTTTTGTTCAAGTTCCGAAAACGGCGGACGGGAAAGTGAGTTCGCCGCGATGAGTTTGCTGTGCAAAGAATAGATAAGCAGCCCGCGAAATCTTGTTTCAGTTTAGATGCTGTATTTGAGAGACGTCTCTCAGTTGTGCTTGCCGTTCATTTTATTGACAGGCAATACAGACGAAGTCGTGAAGCATTTACTCGAACGGCTTTTACTTGCTTGCCACCAAATCGCTCCCGGTGAGAGCCGGTGAAAAGGGGAGGACACCTCAGTGTTGCGATAAAAAAATACTGTTCGAAGCGAAATGGCTGCCAATGTGTCCATACTTACAAGGCTTGCTTTGACTAGAGTGATTGAAGAAATCATTATCAATTATTTTAATGGTTGATTTAAAGTGTACTTCAAGGTAAAGTTGTGTAAAAACTTTTCCCCAAATAAGGTCAGTTTTCCAGAACCGCTCCTCTGCAGCTACTAAAAACAAGTCACGAGATATTCGTCAAGTTTATGACAGCCAATCGATATATGCTGGAAGTCCCGCGCATGCTAGATGGAAGTTTAGGAAGTTAGTGATTTTGACTAACGTCGACTGTAAAATTGACGTTTTTCGCTTATCTTATATTGCAGATAAAAGTGATATGACATTCTAAATTGGGCTGGGGCTTCGATATTTCGTGCAGGGAAAGCCCAAGATTCAATGCAAAAATGTATTTTGCACAGTTGCAACAAGAGAAGACATGTCAGCATCGTATTTACCGACACGTTAGAGTCATGTTAAAGGCCTTACGTTTTATTCATTCATTCGTGGCATCGTCCGGCTCAATGACGTAAATGCAGTTCGGACGACTAACCGACTTGTTTTCCCGTTGTCCTTTAACTACTCTAAAGATGTCAATTTCAGGAGTTTGGCTAGAAAGTCATCAAGAAGCATTGGTCACAGGTGTAAAAGAGAAGGGTAGAAAATAAGGCAAGCGCCCTTTGGCGTTCCGACCGTAAGCGGCTACAACTAATTTTTCCTGAGATGGCCAATGACCTGTTATTTTGTGCCTGTTATGAGGCCATTCAGACATAGAAAAAAAAAAACATATTTTTCTGAGAGAAACGTTTAGGCTGTTGTAGTAGATATATGTACAGAGTCGGACATCTAAATCCAGGAATTTGTTCAAGTATCATTCCTGACGGTCGTATTTATTAAATATAACCATTATTAACCGTGATCTGTAATTTAGGGCTCAAACTATTTACTAGTCATTTTCTCTTTTAATAGCGGCCGTGAGTCAAGCAATATTGATAAATAAAGGCTGTCTAAAGCGTTCTAATGAAATGAAGTTTTGTTTTGAAATATCCAAATATTTCAATAATGCAAGGAATAAAAACGACTAATGAGGACAAAACGTGTAAAAAGGCAAATACTCTACAGATAAAAAGTTTCAGCGGAGTTTAATTTCTGGGGCCGTCAGCAGACTAAATATCTCGGAAATGCAAAAACTAGAACTGACGAATACACACAAAAGGCGCAAAAAATCTCAAATTAACCGCTGGACGACCCGACTCGCGGTTCATATTCTGTTCTTCCAAATAGCCGTGAATATACGGACGCATCAGAAATGGTTGTTGAACATTTTGATGATCTTCGAGTTCTTTAAATCTAAGCTTTATTTCGAATTTTCCCATCCTCTGGGCTTTTCAGACGTTACATAGAAACTGGAAATGACGTAGATCGGCTATTTCGGGCGAACAAGTTATCATCATAGTGGAAATTCGTCCTGCGTGAATACATTGGATAAGTCATCCTGGCGTAAACCTAGAAAACGACGCACTGTTTTACACTATGCTGAGTTTGCTATGCTGTTGTAAAAAATCGTTTTGATACCAGGAGTTATGTCCAAATTCGAATGCCCCACCCTTATATACGCAATCGGAAAGCGTCCTGGTGAAAATAAAGCAACAACGCAAGGAGACGATGGTAGACGCGTGTTGGATCACCGACGCGGAAGGTACGCGTAACCCTGCGTTCAGCTCAACAATTTTCACGACAAAAGATCACCAACCTTCCTTTGCTTGCGTGTGGCAGGCAGGTACATGCAATGCTTCACCGACGACGTCGGAGGCGTAAAGCAGTGCTATTTATGAATATGGATAGTCTAGAAGATTCAGCAACGATGCGCTACAAAGCCGGGCCTCCCTAAATCTAGGGCACATTACGATCGACTTAGAGGCTGAGAGAAGACTCGAGCCGTCGTGTCCTTTGATTAGGTGTGTTAAAGCGCGGGTCTGACCCTCGACATAGCCGCAAAAAATTTCTCAGAAATCTTTTTCATGAAAAAGTATCTATCCACAGAGCGATATTGACGGCCATGATTTGAAATATCATACTGTTAAAGGGCTACTTTAGAAGAAAGGATGTCTCCTATAAGGGACAAAGCTATTATGCATCAACAATACCACACACAAAACTTGTTCAGCTACAGACCTAAGCGTGCACCTCTCACGGCTTCTTGTAGTAGTGAAATAAAAAAAAAACTCGTAAGACGGAAGCTATAAAACATTCTAGGCCAAAGGACAGTCAAGGACAAACAATCAATGTGACTTTTCCAGTATCTTTCAAGTGTTCTCCAAGTGCAATAAAAACAAATAATCAATTCAAATTCGTCATTATTTGACTTGTTATTACTAGTTGTTTTAGAATAATTAACTTAAATGGAAAATATTTTCCTGGTAAACTTGCGAAAAACGCAGTGGCACTATGCGGCCTTTAGTACCCCTAATGCTAATTATGTATGCTTAATAATGAAAACCATCGGAGCCACGAGTGAAGAAAAAAACCGTATATTCATTAAATATTTTTCTATCAAGTGGTCTAAATTTATTTGTTTTCTTTCTACAAAAAAATGTATTTGTTTTCTAAGAGATGTTATTTAAAGACATCTATATTGTTGTTGGCTCATATAGGCTAAGTTATGAGTCAAAGGAGAGCTATTTGGGTCATTGATGATATCGTACAAAGAAGTGAGTCATTTAACAAATTTTGAGAGAAAAGCTCGAAAAAAAACTGTGATTATGCCTAGAGAAGAAAAGCTCTTGCGGTCATTTTCCCTTAAAGTACGCCCTTTTCCCCCAAAGTATTTCCCTTAAAGTAAAGGTTACCATTTGTTTACCTCAGGCCCAAATGAAGTACTGATTCACAGGTTTGACATGGTCCAAGATTCACGAGTACATTCACGTACATTCACGAGTTGTGTCTTGTTTGAGAAGTGAGACGGCTATTGCTCTCAAAAACCGCATTAACGCCGGTATTATTGTCGTGCTCATGTGTGATTCTGGCATAAATAATGCTGGACCATGCTCGTTACTATCCACAAATCGTACATAGGTATATCAATAGTGTTATTTTGTTCGGCCGATGCGCTATACCAAAATTGTCAAAAACGCCCATGAGTGACACGTTGTCGGCACGAGTGGAAACACGAGGATACCTCAGTTTAACTTGACATATGTACATACGTAGGTATTCCTACTAACCTATATTATGCTCTGATGCCATTTAGCGCCTTTAATATCTGTGCAAAATTAGCATACACCACATGTTGATTGGCATATGCTCGAAATTCAGTGGTGCGTATGGCCCCACCCCATCCTGACCCATATAACCCCCTGGAATAAAACTCAATGCAAATTCTTTTACGAAACGTCATTTACTTTTTCTTGCCTTTGGAGATACAACTTTTCGGGATATGCAAAAATAAATATGGCTGAAAAATGAGCTGGCGATTTGTTTTCTATCACTTAACAAAAAGCTGATCAAATGAATGGAAAAAATACTTCGATTTTCCATAAAACTCCGCGTTTTAACACTAAATACCAAATGTTCTAAAAGTTCAATAGTAATCAAATTTGGAACGCACGTTTCCTCGTCAGGAAAAACGAAGTGGCCCGTATGGGTTCTGTCCGATGTAACAACCTTTCCGTATATACATACAATTCAGATATCGAAAATTACGGGCCCCTGGCCCAAGGGTGCATCGAATGGAAAATCTTCAAAAAAAATTTATAGCCGGTCAGATTGCATAGTTGTGGGCACCATATCAAAATGAAGAATGAAATTTCGATTGCTTATATTTTAACCTTTCTAAGTAATTTGACAGTCTTTTTCCCATTTCGCCTTATCTTAAGATGGACAACAAAACCAAAGCCTGCATATGGGGTTATCCTACGGAGCAACATTCTAGCGTAAAAGTGAATAGAAGATCCAGTGCTTGGTCGACCTTATCGAATCTATTCCTATTTATTCTTCATATAAAAGAAGTAATTTTCAAGGATATAGTTTATAAATTCTATGCGGGTGGTTTAAAATTGTATGACCTCCGTGATATTCTTGATGGATAGGGCTTATTAAAAATCGCGATTGATGACATGTAGTTAGGACAAGTGCTTAAATATGCTGCTTAACGTGACCTAGTATACATTTGAAAAGGTTCCTTCATTTGTACGAAGATCATCTGCGCCTTACGTGTTGTTGCAGTTGTCCTTTTAATGTTTGACGAATTCGTAACTAGGGTCGCTTGCCCTTTCGTACGATTTTCCTTTGTTTGCTTGTTGATTGAATTAGCTATATTCTATACTGTGCAATACAGTAGCTGTACTGTAGAAAACACGACGCTATGGCAAGATGCGGCGCTTCCAGGAAGCTGATTATGCTAATGCCAGTAAGCGATTTACAGGACGCAGCGGCTCTTAGAATGCTTCGAAAAACTACAAAAAAAAAAAAACTAATTTGATAAACTACCTTTTAAATAGAACCTAGACAGCAGTGCAACAATAAGTGCCACCAAAGTTGTACTTATCGAGGGTAATTCAGCATGTCTTCACTAAAATAATCCTCATAATAAGGATCATAATAATAGACATCACTAGGCCTATACTTCCCATGCGTTTACTATACAGAGCTTCTTGTGGTTGAGACCAAAGGAATTCTTATATCATATTGGCCTTACCCAACCGAGAAAGACGCGGTTCCTCGAAGGGTTAACAATCGTGCTGAATGAGGTGACCAATTGTCCGCCTCTATTGCACCGTCAAAAAGACAGTAAGCCGGTGCAAAATGGGATAGGCTAGGAAATGAACTGAAATAGAACGTGACGCGGTGGCGAGATCCCTGGAGAAAATAGAACTGACCATCTCGAAGTGCTATATCGACTCAAATATGCTAACTTGAAGTTCCGGTCTTGTATTTCAGCATAAGTTATTCTTCTTAAGTTAAGGTAATACGGCATGTTTCAAAACTGGTACGTTCAAAAGTAAATATTTTTTTTTTTTTTTTGATGTTTTATGCACAGACTTTATTCACTCGACGGTAGATCATATTGTTGTGACATGGGCTACTATCTCGATCAGGCAAATAGTATATTAAAGAGTTCCGACCAGACTAGGGATGGTAAAGAGCATTTCAATCTGACCTGTAGCTCAATTTAGCTTCGCAAATTATTAGAGGTTCAGATTATCACACACCGACGAATTGTTGATCCTGTCGGATCGGAGACGTACCGTTGAACTATTTTTTTTTTTAGACATATCCAAGCTTGCATCAGTCTTCGTCAACGGCAATCTTGTTTTAATTAAAAAATCTCAAGCGAAATCTACTTGGAATAAAAATCTAAAAGTATCCTGCTACTGTATAGGTGCACTTTTATAGATGCTTTCTTGTAAATATAGCTATTATATATGAGCATATTTTGTATAGGCACAGCTTCATCCACGAACGTCTGTGCCAACGGCATCCTCTCAAAAGTGTTTGGACAGCCTTGACCTTTTGTTTTGCTTGCAAAATCCTCTTGTCGATTGAAGGAGCCGCTTTCAAGGAGTCGGTCACCAAAAGGTGCTTTCACGCACGGTTATACTGTTCTACAGAATCAACCAACGATGATACCACCATACCTTAGAACGAATGGCGCCAACATAGGTAAATTTCTGGACGTCATCAACGCTTTAAGGGGCGGGTTGCTTCGCCATGCGTTCTTTGGCTAGTCAACGCTCGCCGTCGTTGTTCTTTCTTATACAGACGCCATATGTGATCTTGACTTGATATCCTAATGCCGGTCTGAGTGCCAACGAAGTATATGAAGTAATTACCAAAGGCGACTAAATGTAGTAATGGAACTGGCATCACCCCAATGGGGTATAATAAGTGAATGCTGCCGCTTATTCACCATCATCAC
The DNA here is from genome assembly GCF_002532875.2 of Varroa jacobsoni. Taxonomy (NCBI): domain Eukaryota; kingdom Metazoa; phylum Arthropoda; class Arachnida; order Mesostigmata; family Varroidae; genus Varroa; species Varroa jacobsoni. The sequence continues at coordinate 79,056 of NW_019214613.1, forward strand.
CTCATTCCGTTTTTCTTGTGTTAAACACGTATATATTCTTATAAAGTTCCGGACCTGGAGTCAAATTTTCAACGTTCTAGATATAATGTTCAGTTTGGAATAAAGCCATACCGCAAGTTTTCGTTTTGGTCATTACTTGCCAATAAGACGTTATACAGTTAAATTCTTATAAGCTGTATCATTATGGTTGGTATAGTTAAACTGCTGTGTATATGTATTGAGCCCTTCGAGCGGTTTCAAAAGGCCTGTTCAGTGAGCAGTTCTGATTTTGAAATGACATCTAAGTAAGTATCTTCTCGATTACTTTTGTTCGATACGTTATAGCAACAAGGTTTTGACAATATCATCCTGTGCTTAGTAGGTATCTGCATTTCCAATATAAAGGGTCGCACAATAAACTAGCCTCGTAATTTGTACTTAATCCAGACACCCGATTTACTGATTACAGGGGATTTCTGTCAGCGCTCACAGCACATGTTTGGTTTTCGAGCACAGTGAAAAGTAGAAGTTAACTGCAAGAAATAGTACAATAAAGTTAAAAAAAATGCCAGAACTATAGAAACGTATTTTTCACATGTCATGGTCACACTTCTTCAATCCCCCAATTGTTTTCGGTTCATTTAGAAAACTTTTTACTTTTTGTCAACACATGACGAGGACAAGCAATTTCGCCATTAGGGGAAAGACCTAGTACTACCTGAAAGTCCACATTACCTACTTTTATAGTATCGAGGGGTTAGTTCCTCATATGCGCCCCCGTGATAGCTTGATAATGTGTTTGCTTGCTAAACGTAGGGACATGTTGTGGTCTAGGCTGTAGGCAGGCTTCGTTTCATGATGACTGGGCAGGACTAAGTCGTCTGATGAAACTTATGCCAAACAGCCCTACTGGACGTCAAACTCGAAACGTAGAGTTCCTCATATGCTGTCTGATTTTGGTATTAGATAGGCCAATTGCTTCAACGGGAAAAACACGAACTATCCCAGTGACAGTGTGATCTACACACGTACAATTCTAGCACTGCGTTAAAAATTATCTGGAATATTAAACGTCTTAAATACTAAACGTATGAAAGGATCGTAAAACTTCGTAGTCTTGTATGACATTATTTTTATAGTTGTTCAAGATTTTTCAATGAGCTTTTTTTTTATCGTAGATGCGTTTTCGTCTTCAGACAATTTGAATATTTGAAAATATGTCTTTCTTCAAGATCAAATCCCTACTCGAGTCTATCCGGTCATGGCAGAATGCAATACAAATCTAGCCTTATTGGCACTTTCAACATTATTAATATAATCACAACACGATTTAAATTATCTTTTACGCATAGCATCTATATCTAACATAATCAGTGCGTGCAGCAGACGAAAAAGAGTGCCATAATACTAGCTTATTTCGCGGACGCTGTTGAGCGTCATGTGCTCTAGACATAAAGCAAGCTGGCAAGACAATACCGTAAATACATTAGTGAGAAGCATCGAACTTAGTACGTAGTAGTGGTATCGATTTTATGCACGGTTTCCGCCGCATTAGTTAACCTAACGAACGCTGGGGGCAAACAGGTTCCGTAGTTTTTAACACCATCACCCGCTGCAAGAACCTGCGCCAAATCAAGATGTGCCGTCCATAGCAATGGCCGAATCGTCTATGCGTTACACAGCCTCGCTAGAGTTCATTGTGTTTATACCACACCACCAATTTAGTCATTCTTCACAAGTCGGACAATGATAATTTTCCTTTACTTAAAGAGACAACACTCCAGCCTGTTACACAGATTTGAATTAGTATTTACATTTTGATGAATACAAAGGAGAAATCTGCCGATATGACTCACACCAGTCTCTACGCTTCCCTGACTGCTAGTGATAATAATCGGTTGTTTTTTTTTTTGTTTTTTTTTTTATTACTACTATAATATTCGCGCGTTTGTCTCCCTCGTGCTGTATAAATCTATACGATATATTTATCAATTGAACAAGCACGATTCCTATACGATTCAGTGCAACTTGAAGCTGAGTCATTCACTTAGAATTTTTAGTCAAGACTAGGTGGTCATATCTTTTACGTTATACTGTTACTGGAACAAACGGAAATACACTATTGTTTATTAGCTTTGGGGCTGGAAGAAAATAGACGTGCACATTTTGGCATCTGACATAGCAGCCTTACTTTTACGACGTATTAAGCCGTACGAATATAAGCAAAAAGTAGTCATAAGTAGAAAATGAAGTTACGGATCAAGTTCATTTCGTAAATAACGTGTGTTTTTTTCAATTTATCTGTCTGTGTTCGTTTCACTCGATCTTTCCAGATTGTCGTTATTCTTTTATCGTGGAACGACAGCCGATTGGAAAGCTGCTCTTTCGAGAATTTTGTTCGACGAAATCTCATCTAAAGCGCTGCATTGAGCTTCTTGATGCTATCGTAAGTACATGTGATGTCTCGAGGTATTTTCGCAAGTCGTTTCTGAGCAAGACTCAATTTTGGTCAATCGGCTACGAGGATCTAGATGTTTGTTTTGCCCTCCCGCTGGCGTATCACAAAACTTAGCTGATCTTAACCGAGAAACAAGCATCGGCTTGCGGATAAAGCAGTCAGTTTTTGTATAACGCATGCGTAATGTACACAAGCAGAAACCAGCAATATGCTAAGCACTATTACCACTACCGGCTAGCTAACCTTTAATCCCAAGCGAAATTTTCATATAGTATTCAAATGGAACGTATGTCGACAAGGCACACATTCTACAGTCATTCGGTGATCTAAAGTTCAGGGCCGTAGACGGCCTTAATAAAAATCGAATAAGCTGCTAGTTGCTAGATAAAGGGGGTGCGTTATAATGGGTATATCGATGGCGTTCTAAACGCTTGATACTTAGCTTGAGTAAGCGTACTTCCAACTACTTATTCGGGACCGCTACGACTGGTTAAACGAGCAATGAATTCGAAAAACTATTTGAAAAACTTCAGTATTATGCCATTCACAAGCGGGATGATTTTCTGTATTTCTAGCGGTCAAATGGAAACGACGTTTGAATTGCTTACGAAGCTGTCCTAATTTGAGAGTTAACAAGTACCTCTAGGCGTAACGAGAGCCGTCCGAATGCCGCTTCTGTAGCGCGTATCTATAGCATCTAACACAGTGAAATTTTTTCCCGTAGAGTTAGTTATACGATTTTGCTTGTACACGCGTACGCTGCATTGCCGTTTCAAAAAAGTACCAACAAAAACCTCGACTTCTGTCGGTTATAGGCGGGCCTGCAGTCGGGCTTGTGTCCTTTTCTTGTCCACTATTTGCAGATTAAATTTCAAAACATTCAGACATGTGCTAACTCTTTCAAAAAAGTCAATGACTTTTGGGCGTGCTATCTTTTTTAGAAAACAAAAGTGCCCAAGATCTTGTAGCGTATTTGTTTTGACGGCGAAATCAGGGGCTTAAAACTGGTACAAGTGCTGCAGAAGGCTTTTGGGAACCAGGCCGTAAGTCCTGCCGAGTGTAGCGACGGACGAGAGAGTCTTGAAAACAACTCTCGTTCTGGACGAGTGGTTGCAGCGAATGTGGGCCAAAGCTAGGAAAAGGAAAGAAGTCATGCTAAATCCAAATTGTCCCCAGTAAATTCGTAAACAGATTAATCATCTCGTACCAGTCACGTTGGATCATTTCGAGAGATCTTTTGGAAGCTCGACGGCTCACAGCAGGAACTGTGCAGAATTCCAAAAAAATACAGATAGTCAACAACCGTTTCTTGATAATCCTAAACTACTTAGAAGAGAGGCCGGAGTTGCTCTAAGGCACCATTACGGGCAATGGTTAGTAGCAGTGGCTGTCGTACACGAAAGCATCATAGCTTCAAATTCAAACGCGAGTCGGAGAAAGCTGCAGGACTCAGGTCAAAAAGCAACCGTCTCCCTACCGTCGTTTTCAGCCATGCGAAAACTGAGCATTGTGAGTTTATAGCACGTGACTCTACTATCACTAATAAATGTTATTAAAAAGTTTTTAGAAGGTTTTGCACAATTGCCCTTTAAAACAGGCCTGGCCCGTGAAAGAACGAGTCATCGGTTTTTCGTCATGGCAATGCACCTACCACACGCTACTATTCAGCCGTATTTTTCACAGAGGAACGTAATTTCTGTGTCCCCTATATTTCCGCAATCACCAGATCGAGCCTTCTGTGCTTTTCATTTGCTCCAGAACTTAGGAAACAACGAAAAAAAAAAGGCATTACGACTGACTTCGAAAACGATTGGAAAGGCTGGAGAAAGCGGCGGCGTAAACATGCGGGTACATTGAATCCTGTCAATTTTTAGTTCATCGATGGGTACAAATGGGATTGAATGATGGACGCATGCGCAGTTATTACAGAAGCTTTGATCCGTTTTTTTCCCTGTAGTGAGCATCGCTTACAGCATACGCTGTCAAAACTAACTTGATTTGGTGCATGTAAGGAACGACAAAACCTGATGCTCTCGTGGAATAAAGGAGATCCGATATAGATGGAAAGGCACTCATGCGGGCACGGATAGATGGGGTAGAACACTAGATAGATCTTGAAGAGTCGAAGTTACGGGGTAACAGATAACGTAGACATCACTCAGACATACATACATAAACTGGGGAAAACTAATTCGTGTTTATTGTTAACATAGTTGTGTTAATTTATAAAAAGCACATAACAATTCATTTTTACCACTATTACTACTATATTGATTTTCTATATATATAATATCGTAGGCTTTCTTGTTCAGATAAATCTTAAAGAGAAAACCATCATCACTCATCGATATTCGTTTTTGACGTGAAAATCGGCCTTATGTTTTGCCATCCGGATATATATATATATATATATATTATTAACGTTTCGCTAATATGAAAAAAGTCTTATCCGATCGGACGATGAAGTCCTAGGTTTCTGAACAATTTCGGATCATATGGTTCTTCTGGAAGAGTTGTTAAATGCTGAATGTTTAAAATTGAGCTTGATTTCTCGTACTTGGTGAATAAGCATCGCTTTGGACATTTTATATCCTCTCCTTGTGTAATTTTTAGCTACATAAATTTCGAACGCTCTTGTAGAGCGATCCAGCCGTTCGAAATAAATGGGTATACGTCCATTGATTCTGTTTTGCTACTGCCGCTTAATCTAATTAAGAATTATATTTGTGAATCGGTAACGTAACGTTGCGTGTTACGCAGAAAAATTATCATACGTTACTTTAATGAAGTTACGTATCCAGAATTAGAACATAAGCTATAATGAATGGCATGTTTCATTCATGGGTGCACAAATTTTACCAGTGGAATGATAATATCAATGAAGTAAGATGATTTAAGTTTTACTTGTGATCCATCGTCGGAAGAGCTTATTTCAACGGTAAGAAAAATTTAAGCCAGCAAGAAGAGAAAAACCACCTAAGAATTTTCAACCCTTTCCCTTTTACTAAATAAACAAGTATTTGCTTTGCTGATAATAGCTTTCGATATTTTTTTACTGATTCAATCATGTATATAATTCCAGATTTGATGGAAGTGATGTGTCGATTACAATGACTAGACTATATTGATTTCATTGAGATTCGTAGACGATCGAGCCTGGCGGGTCATTGTTTTTTGATGGAACCATTATTTAACGTAGTCCAAGGAATCTGTTACCATACAGGTCCCCTATCAGGCTGTCGCGTCGTAACTGGGATAATTTGTTAGTACTCTATGGCCTCTTAACGATGGCAAGCTGTAGGACATGTCGGGAAACGACCGCGACAGATAACAAATGAAAACGTAAAAATAACGACACATAACTGATTCGGGCACTTAGGAGAACTTGTTTGGCTGCAAAATCACGAAACTTTATGCTGTACATAATAACAACAGCAACTTATGACCACTTACGAACTAACAAGTTGTTTTTCAATGCGAGCAACTGTGCAGATTGTACATGTTCGTCTAACTATTACATGATGTACAAATAAAATAACAAGAATCGGAATAATCGTAGCTGCGAAAATTAATTAAAAAGAAAAAATTTGTATTCAGATTTAAAGTTCGGTGATGCGTAATCAAAGCACTGGTACCTTAAAAATTGAGCCATATTTTATGCATTCGACACCCAAGTTAGGTCGCATAAATCTGAACTTTCGAACGGAAAATAGCAGTAAAAAATGTTTTGGTAGTTAGTTAATGATCGTTAGAAAGAGCCTGTTTTATGGCCGATGCTAGAGTAGTGTTGTCACGGTGAAACAGTGAACGTTAACATCCTGAGTAGTATAATTAGAAATCGGGCATTACCGACGCAGGGAAAAACGTTGTGATCGCGTTTATAAATTTTGTTGGATACCCGAAAACGACAGTCTACACCTTGGCAGCGACTGTGGGATTTTTTAAGAACCCGAAAATGGTATTCGTGTGCCACTCGACGGTTCCCATACAGGAGACGGGTTAGAGGACTCAGAAGCTCATCAAAAGTCCACATCTCACGACTCTATCACTTCGATTTGGAATTTAACGGCCATTTTTTATAGACGGTCATGCTGTTCAGTGCAGGAGGACCTCGGCTGCACCTATCATTCCGTAAAAATCAGACGAGTGCTTTCTGATGTGGCCTTATATGATTCTGGTATGAGTCACATAAATTCGTGAGAATGACGTGATACCATCGGGCTCCAAAAATACAAAAGGAAGTAACCTATACAATGTGATGGGACCATAGATCAACACACTGCAGTGAATAGGAGGCCATATAACAAAAAAGCAGCTCCTTGGCCTTACTAAATTTGTAAATTAAATAGTTCAACGGCGCAGGTTTTAATTCACTGCAGAAGTCGTGTTTGAGCGAGACGAGTTTCGATATACAACGATCCTGCTATTCAACTGTTTTTAAAAGGTCTCCAGCAGCAATACGAAAAAATAATAATTATTATTATTATTAATTAGAATTATTATTAATGTCTGATCTCGGGCAGGAATGGAATGGACTGCTGGAATCAGCAGCGGTTTTGCTGAGTAAAATAGAAGAAAAGTAAACGCAAATATAGACTCAGAATTTTTGATAACAGAAACACGTGATAGTGGAAAATGGTGCAGGTTTGTCCTGTGTTAAGAGCCATGTTTTGTACGTACATGCTTGCACGTCGGGCGTGATTCCTCGGCGGTTGGGTTGTGCGGGCTACTTCGATGCTTCATACCGCATCATTAAGATTCACTAGATTATATTATGCGAAGCAGCCGTTATGTAGACGATATTCTATTTAACAATGCAGAGCCCGCACGCTTGTACATGGTCCTAGCGTCAAACGTTGCTCACGGACTCGTTTTTTTTCTTATAGAAATTGTTGATTATTGTTTGTTGCCAAGAATCGCCGGATCGTTCATGCCGATCCACCAGGTGCCCTACCACGTATATCTGTAGAAAAGTGTGTCATATTTTCATTCCGTCCGTTTCACAACTACGGGACCCCGTAATTGCGAAATTGCTGAGAATTTCTTGAGAAATTCTACTGAGCTACTGTATGTGTATATATAATATAATAGATCGTGGCTCTTATGCAAAGCATGTGACTTTGACTTGTTAAATTTAAAATGGCCGTACACGATAGAGGCGCAACATGCTTCGCTCTTTAACCACTACCCGAATACGCGCACAATAGATGACTGCACAAACCTTTGTATGTATAAAGTAGTATGTAGTAAAACTTAGTAAGTCGACAGATTTCTATTATGACACAAATATAGTATCTGGGAGAACGATGTTCAAAAAAGCTATCCCGAAATTACGGTGGGCGTATGGTGTGACCAAAACAACACGGTAGTACAGAGCAGTTAACAGGCGCGTTTGAACAGTCGCAACACGCTTTGTTTGGGCGTAACGATAGCTCTAAAGGTCGTGGGCCAGGCGGTTGATAAATATAGTAAATCATATATATATATATATATCTCGATTTAGTGAAAATACTATTATGTGCTTAATGTTGGATCGTTCGGGGAAATTACAAGAGAAGTTCAAAATTTTCCGTAATAGCTTACATCAAAGGCGTGTTCGTCTGCTCTACCGGTAACGGTGCGATTTTATAGAAGAGTAATCACACAACATAATCCAATGGCCGACGGATTTAATCTCATCCTTCCTGAGAAAAAAAAAACAGTGATCAAAATACGTCGCATAGTTACGAAGCGATGATCAAACATTGTACAATGTGAAAATCATTAAATTTAAATATTTATTACAATATTTTAATGAAATAATAACACGTGCTCTTCCACTGTGATTGTCTATGCGACCGAAGTTCACGGGTAAAGAACTCATTGTAATATGACAACATAATTTGCATTTCAGGAGAGCTATGAGTGCCAAGTGGAAGAGAAAAGATTTTCAGCTGCCGAAGAAATCCTCAACAATTATTTCAGCAGTGAGTCGGTCAGTAAAGGTGCAGTGTATTAACGTCAAGCTAAAGCTACGGTGTTTACTGGCACTTACTTGTTATTAAGTTATTTTTAACTAACTCTGACACTAGATATTCTTAGACAGATCTAGCCATCGGTGAAACTTCGCATTCGTATATATCTAGAATTCAAGAACTACGAGTCATTATTTTCGGTCAAAAGCAGAAGTCTGACAATCCTTTGAATAGGTATTCACCGAAAAACTGGAAAAACCTGAACGAAAGAAGTTTAAACTTTCCTGGTAGCGAACAATCTTACCATTACAAATTATAATGCATAAAATGTAAGTACTCGAACAGCAGGTCAGAGATGAGGTAACGGCGCCAGCTGGCAGAAGTGCTGGATGGTGTTATCATGCTTGAAGGCAGGGGATCCTTTTAGGTGCTTCAAAGGTCCAGAACGTCGATACCAACGTAGTAGAAAAGCTCAACCAAACAGGGACGCTTCTGTTTAGCCCTCCTGATTCCGCTCGCTGTTGTATGATGTGGTAAAGCTTACCGACCGACCGAAGTAAGTGAGCTTATTCGAGCGTAGCTGCAGATGGACCGCGCATGTACCATCTACAGTTCAGTCACGGAGTAGAGGAAGACATAAGATTATATTGAATGCCCTCTAGGCCGTCGTGAGGTTACACTTGACGCCTACTAGAACTGACTTATATGTGAGCTGACCTTCATTCCGAGTCTCGAAGTTTACAGTATAACGCATTGGCAAATATCCACGCCACATGTCCATGGCGTTTGCTTCTGAACAATTAAAGCACATAGTCAAGCTATAAGTGATGTATTTATCACGAGAGTATAGAGTCTCCTGGCAGGCTATAGAAACGTCGATATACCTGTATTTTAAGGCTTGTGCTTAATTGGGCTATGTTCTTTAATTTAAAAGACTTTTTGCTGACCTTATAGTTGAACGCTGTTCGTATAGATCAGGAGGCAAATTCTATTTAAGGCGGTGGTGGTTCTACCAGAGAAGTTAATGCTACTATACGCCAATGATTCTTATGAACGGGTGTCTTGTTCTTATACGAAAATGTTTGTGTTTGCACAAAACTAGCATTATAACTCCTAATGAAATGATGCAGTTTTTCTGTTGTCCTGCCATTTTTCTAAAAATTTTGATAGGGCCTAAAGGTCAGTTGCTGTAGCTCGAGGAGAAATGCGACACATTCTGTAGAAGTGTCTGAGGCCAGCTTGGCCTTCAAGGGTAGATGAGCAGTGAAGGATGAAGCAAGGATGCTATGGCCGATTCGGAATCGACAGCGGAATTAGCTAAGCTTAATATACCTACCTTGTTGTATTTTAGATAGCGCAAAATCTCGATAGACTCGATTAATCCCATAAATGGTACCTCATTAGCCGCTACCTGTGTCTAAGTAAGGTATTTGATGTGATTCTATGGAAGCAGCACATATGAAGTTATCGGGCTGAAATGTTACCGTCAGACGAAATCCATTAGCGCGTGTAAACCAGCTACATTAGCTGGAAATATTGTAACTAGCCATAACTTTTCGTTTAAATATATAGCTTTGTTACCACTGCCATGTAACAGATATCTTCTGTGTTTCGAAAAGGGTTATCAGTAATTTTACCTGACGTGTCGCGGAAAATTATCTTTTTTGATTATAGGGTTTATTGATTGAGGCTACTTTATTAAATAATTTGCCTAGTTTGCATGATTTCTATGTAATCGTTGAATAACAACATATCTGTGGGAAAATAGATGGTGAACGCCAAAGTATGGAGAGTTGATGCAAAAACTAAATATCAAGAAGGCAAACCCGAAGAAGGTAAAATTCGTTACTAAAAGCAATGTTTATGGGAATAGAAATCCACTAAAATAATAAGCTGCCACCAACTTTGGATGTGAACACAAGAATGACCTTAAGTAAAACATGTCACAATAAATCAATGCTGGAAATGCCCTTCCCCATATTTTTCCTTTGTTTCCTTTCTATTTTTCTCAGCTATAAAAGGGAAATTGAACCGTATATCAAATGAAGCCACATTACATATTTCCTCTCTCTCAAACGGCCTCTCCATACGCCAGAAAATTTCACTACAAGTGTCTAATTTATTTGAATGTGACAAAAAAAATCAACCTGTTGCTCTTTACCAATATATTTCACTGACAGCGTGTACTCACATTAAAACGTTGAGCTTTACCAAATAGTCAATGTGACGGGATGAGATCAGCGGTTCTGGGGCGCTAAGCCCTTCTTCTTGGAAAGACCGTTGTAAGTCGGAAGAACATGGTATGTATGTCCAATTTAGACTCCCGCTGTGCGACCCCATCAGCAGGAATCGACGGCTATTACCCACTGGGCGCACCACAAAATGTCTACATCCAATGGCACCTTTACAGCTTCCCTGTATTGCAATTAATACATGTTTCTGGTTCCATCTTCTTACAGTTGGGCTTTTATTGATGATGGCGGTACGGAGTCTGCGTACTCCTACATCTAATTATTAACGACGAGGCCTAAGCATATAGTGGTTTATTTCTCCCTTGCCGTCCCTACATCATGCGTGGCCTAACGAGCAACCTTGTCAAACGATGATTTAGCGGTGGACGATAATAAGGTAGTCGGCGTCACGATAGCAACTGTTTCGCTTATACAGAACGGTTGTTGAGAATAGATTTAGATCTATGTCAAGATTTCGCGCAAATAAAAATATGAAACACAACAGTAAATAGGATGCGCAGCTCCGCAATAAATTTTCTGATTTTCCCATTTCTTTAAATATACGTTATGGGTACCTATTAAGACGAAACTTTTTTCAAAATGGCATCTGCCCTTTCTGCTTCGACCCAGTTTCCCTCACTAATTAACCCCGATAT
>NW_019214614.1:0-90219 GCF_002532875.2 Varroa jacobsoni
CTGGAAAGGCCAATCTAATGCTAGATATAATTAGGTAAAATTGGGAAACTATATTGTAGAGAATGGTACTGCCACAACGGTCAACAATGCCCTCGGTTCGGCAGGAACTAACATCGAATATATTTCAAGTAGAAAGTGCAATTATATCGACATTGGTTAAATGCAACGAAGTAGTGAGTTGAACTTCAGAGCTGAAGTAACTGGAAAACTTGGTTTGCAATCAAATTTGTAGACTCTATATGGATTGCTCTATGGGCGTTCACATCTACGTTTTCAACTTCCCAGCCTGCGCGGAAGCAATTATATCGCCTATAACTAACAGCATCTATTAAACGGAAAACAATTATTCTTATATATCATCAATATATATATATATTTTGCGGTAACAATTGATTTCATCAGTGCAGCCTGACACGATTGTTGAACGCTCTAGGTAGACACCATCAGGCAAAAATAAAACAGACATTCATTCGGCTTTCCTCGTAATTTTTTAGCATTAGCCCTTCGCACGACATTTGTTAAAAAACTACCTAATTCAGCGTTTATATTTTGTTTGACCTGGGGATGGACCTTTCCGAAATAGATGCGACACTACTGCGGAAACCAAGTAGTCTTTGCTCGACTATTCTCGATCTCTTATTGATACTTAGGATGGTATTTTTAAAGTAAACAGGTCACGCAAACAGCCAGCTAGGAGTGCTGTTAAAGATAGAAACAGCCATCGTTGCTTCTCTTGTCTGCTGCAATCTTCTTTCGAAGAGAGAGTTCCTGACCTAAAGGAGAAAATCGTATCCACTTTTCACCTCTTCTCATACTTAGGGAACAGGGCCTATTCTCGAAGCCGAGAAAACCACCTGCTCAGAGTGCAGTTGCAAAAATAGCAATAATTATAGAAAGCAAACGGACAGTGGAATGATCTTGAATCTCAGAAGTTCGTAGCAATCTTGAGTGAACGAATTATGCCAAGTGGGAAATGAAATGAAATTTAAGGAAGCTCCGGAACTTTATGCGGCTGCACGCTGCAGTACCTAGTACAACCTAGACAAACTGCCCTGTTATTTCCAAGTGCGAATTTGAGGCCAGCCTGCTGTAGATTCTAATACAGGATAATGTTACGTGTTGAAGTTGGAAGCACTTACGATAACTTCAATAGAGCAGAAATAAACTATGCGTTAAAGTTAGACTGAAAATAGTTATTGTAACCTGCTGCTATTGAAGTGCTATCATTTTTCTTGCGTAGGACAAAGTACAATATTTTCATTTTGTTTAACTACACACTTCATTGTAACTCTTCAAATGTCACGAACGTTCTTTAGAAAATACAAGCGTGCAAGTTAACATTCCCAACATACATGGCACGATTTGAAACGAAATCTGATTAACTGCATTAATTCTAATTATGGATAGCTGATGTGACAGGAGCGGTCTAGGATATTTTGAAGTTTTGAAATATATACCTGTATAAATAAATCCGTAGAAAAGTCCGACGTGGAAATTTTATTCCAGACAGGCCGGTGGCTCTGCCAGACGCACGTACGGTTCATTGCTAGTAAATGTGTGTTGTTTATTATTGGTGTAAACGGTCTGCGAATGATTAAGGAGCCTCGATATGCACTCTGTTAGTAAACCTATATGAAAGATTGCCATTCACAGTAGAACCGGAAGGCTTTCCATGGTCTGAGCAAATTATATAGCAACATTTTCTTAGACTGGGAAAAACGTTCTAGCCTGCTTTTCTGTGCCCAGCGTGCCACTCCTCATGTATTTTACGCCTCTTTCAGCACAGGGTGCCCCTCTATTGCCTGTAAAAGGCATGAAGGCTGAAGCAATGAACTAAAGATCAAAAAGATATTTATTAGAGTGCCACAATAGCATTAGGCACAATGGATGGCTAATCCGATATTATCGTTCAGCTTTTATATTTTCGTAGTTTGTACAATTATATCAAAAAAAAAAAATAGCTGACGCCCTCTTTCACTTGTCGCAACCGAACAGATTTGACACGTTGGATTTTTAAACTACGTTCCGCTAAAATACACAGAATATGTACTCAACGGCCACAGAAATGCACATATTTCAATTCTGATATTTTTATGACGATACTGCAATAAGTTGTTTTTGACATGGTAAGTCCTGTTCCTTATCAAAATTTTACGGCTAAAACCATCCCTACAGGAAATGTTAGCTGCCACAGGAGATACTGTTGTAAATTGTGTGCTCCTGTCTGACTTTTACCTAGTAGTTTTTCAACGGAACAAAGTGTTAACGAATAATGTGTCCGATGGATGTAACTTTCAGTAATCTTCTACTAAATGATCGCTTCGAAGAGTTACGCTATCAGTATAGCGGCCATCCTCTGGAAGTCATAGCAGTAACAATGTGGAAAATTCTTTCATCGAGCTTTTCCAACAAAACCTAACTTATTTTACTGAGAGACAGTATTCAAGCAGAAACTTGAAAAGGATTTATAAACTTATTGAACTACAACTGGATGCCAAACCTTAGCGATGAAAGTATAGGCAATAACTTAACGTACAATATTAATCTCTTAATACGTGACGCAGTCTGAGGTCTAATGTTACAAGGAACTTGTCTTGTGTGCGTGTATTTGAAATACGCGCAGATGTTACTGACCAAGCGTTTATTCGTTGAGCGAGCGACTTAGTGTTATGATGTTTCTGCCCTCTTCGTTTGCTCCTTGTTATACGGGGGAGCGCCGAGGGCGAAACTCCCGCTGCTTAAACATCGTTCGCAGACGACTACACATGTAAAGCTCACGAACAGGCGGAGTGGTCGCTCTACGCCACAGGCACTGCAACTTTGCAAAGAAATCCCGTTCTGTTACTGACGTGTATAAAGAAACGTGGAAAATCTTCCTGGCAAATGCATGTAAACATCTTTCATGCCGAAACGTCTGGATGGAAAAGGTAGGGTCTGGGCGGTGCTAATTACCCGAAGTCTGGGCAGAGCAGGGCTCCCAAACAATGACATGGGCACCTGCTATCACTCAATACACGTAGCAGTTTTATTCAATAGTGGTGATAGAAGCATGTGATTTAGGAGTTATGCTGAAAACCTGTCTCATTAGAGGCAACATTGATAATATTGCCGAACAAGTGTAGCCTCTTTTGGTAGACAGTATATAAAATACGTTCATATGGCCGATGTATCAGACATAACACTTGTTCTGAGCGGACCGAATGCTTAATAATGCTTACCAGTAATATGGGGCTAAGTAATTACTAAGGCAACATACAGGGTAATTAACGCGGCTTATCGCATTCTGCGGCAGGTAGGCAAAAGTGGAGCTATGTGGAACTGGCCACGACATTTGTTTTTCTAGGTTTAAAAATTCAATAATATTATGGAGCTTTTTTAGATACGCCTGATTGATTTATAAGTTCAATGCAATTGGCGTCACTGAGTAAATTTTTTCGCGCTTAAAACGCGCGACTACGAGTAAGTAAGTTTAAATACGCTTTAGCTGAACTACTGCTATGGGAAGCTATTAGATAACTGGTCCGTTTTAATATCGCAGTTTCGCCTACCTCAGAGCTACATTTTTAGTGATAAGCTGAAGGCAAGTTACGTTTCATAAGTCTTCACATTGAATTATATCATATGACCACCCTGGGAGCATAGGAACCGTTGCATTACGACTATATATGAAATACATCAAATAGTATTTTTACAAAAAAATCTTTTCATCTTGTTGTACCACACTTGTCGATGATATAAGCGATGTGGTCGCTTTTAAAAAAACTCTGCCGGCTTTATAAGCATAATGCATTTGTATAGAATGATGGAGTCGATATATGCACCACATCGCGATCGTAGATCAGAGCTCACCATGGATATTGTTCCTTAAACTCGAACCATGCCTAACCACGATAGCTACACAAATGTGTGTACAGCTAAACAAGTTCAAGTTGGTCTTGTATATTTTTATTGCTAGTTTTTATTTGTCGAAAAAACAAAAAACAATTCATCTATATATCGGCATTAGGGCAATTCAAAACTCGGGCTTCGCACTCCGCCGCCGAACTCTACGTGGATCGACCTATGGTGCACGAATCGTAATCGTTCGCCTGCAGTAAAATATCTTCAATAAAGTGTTCTTTAATTTTGTTGAATGATTAAATTTTCTACACGAAATACGACACAACCCCAACCTTGTGGGGCTTTCTGGGTTAACGATATAAGTAATTTAGATCTTTTGAAAAATGAATGAATTGCGGTCAGCCTATTTATGCCACAGTATAGCATAGTACTAAACAAACATTTTTTCTCTCCCATTACATTAGCTGTGGTGGCCAGTAACAGCGTTAGGCAGATTTTGCTTAATATAACCCAACCCCTTTGTCCTTACCCCCGTGTGTTATTGATGAGCACTTATGAAGGCATGCATACGTGCAAATACTGTAATAATATGGTATTTGAGAAAGAAATCATATATATCTTCAAATATCACACTTAGCTCAATTAAACTAGCATTTCTCGTTCGCCAAATGAGCCGCACTACTTAATGATCAATGAATCTTTACTTCTCTCAGAGTCACTTCGTTTTCCTTTGAGTACGTCTATCATGACTTATCATTTTGTAAAATATGCATACTGAGAAGCAGTACTTCGTTTGCCTTATGCCATGCAGCTATTAATATACCCATCATTAAAATAACTGGGCTTCTTTCGCCGACTGCTTTTCCAAAAGGACTCTTTTCTAGCGGTGGTTGCGTCTGCGATTAGTTTTGTCAAGAAAGTTTGTGCTTTGTGATTGGTAGGTATCCTTCCAGTTCCAAGTTTTTTTGCTTGGGCTTGTAGGACGCGTTCGTTTCGCTTCGAGATCTCGAAGACAACGGAAACAAAATACGACGAAGCAGAGATAAAATAAGATCCATGAAACGAAGATCCCAAAAAGAAGAAAACGCATCAAGAAGTCAGTCCTGTTCGCTTCATTAACGCCGGATTGTCGACTGCACAAAGCGGTAGTCGAGGGGACCCAACGCAAGAACTGCTAGTACCTAGCAAGAAGATAACATCAGCACCCCCTTTTATGTTTTTTCTGGGCTTCCTTTTGTACAAAGCGGACAAAACGTGCACGGCCTTCGCCCTCTCGATTTCTGTCAATGCAGAGATTTCATTGAGACTTACCGGAGTTTTTTTTTTTTTTGCAGAAAAACAGGGACGTTGTTCGTTTACGACGTTGCCTGTGAATAGGCAGAATCAATAAGGTCTAAGTAATTTATGTCTCTCATCGAGAACGATGTTAACGCGGCTTAGAAGAAGAAAACGCAAGTTACAATATTTGTTCACTTTATTGATAAACGTTTGGGGCAGGACAAGCGCTGTAATCAAGTATGAAAGGACAAAACCTTTAGATGTGACAGGGGCGTTGCTAGCCTAACATTATTAGAATACGACCTTATCTAGATTTAGGATACAGCGTCTTGGAAATGAGTGAAATTTCAGCCGACGTTCACTATATTTCAGAATGTTATTGCTCTGTTGAAGCCTATAAAAAATTGTGATGCTTATGGTTAAACCGCGTTATTGGAAGGAACGGATCCGACGATGGTTTTGTCGTTTTCGTGTTGGTCGGCCAACTGCGATAAAAGTTGAAGATATTATCGCAAAAATTGAGCAAGACTGACGTGTGAATAGCCGTAATATTGCCAAGGAACTATGTGTTTATTACCGAACAGTCTTCATCTGTTCGAAGACACGAAAAGGAGCTCCACGACCGTGTTTCGGTTTACGGAGTTCGCGCGTTTCAGTAAACTCGACTAAACGATACTTTTTATTAAGCGGCTGATTACGACTGATAAAAACTAGATCATACCTGACAGTAATGTGCGAAAGAAATAAACGTGCTCTACAATCTGTAATGAAGCTCGAGCTAACGTTAAAGAAAATGTCTGATGATGCTAGGAAGAAATTACGCGTCATGATCTGCTGTCGTCTGGCAAAACGGTCCATTCGGACTCATATTGTTAACATCTAACAAGATTCCAACAAAGTATTAAAGCAAATCGCCTGTAACTAGTGGATAAGGCTGGCGCCATGACCATACCAGGCTGCATGCATCTTTAGCTCTCCGATAAAAATTGAGAATGGGAAATATCTGCTGTAAGCCCCGATTTTGCATTATCAGACTGCCGGCCGTTTCGGTCTCTGCAGAATTTTCTTAATGGTGATAAATTGGTTTCAATGCAGATATGCAAAAATCATTTGTTGTAACTTTTTTGCCTAGAAACCACAAAAGTTCCACTGTGATTAATTATGACGTAACCAGAAACATGGCTAAAAGTCAGCTATCAAAATTGCGCTTCTTCATTTTGTAATATTTCGTTAAAGTATAAAAAATATTTTAGCTTGATACTTTTTTCACTACCCAATGTATATATAAAAGATTTCAAAGTGGATTTTGAGACGACTTTACTTATGCTTACGGGTGCGCAAATCATTTTTATGGTTGAAAATATGGAAACCTATTTTGGATAGATAATGGTGCGTCGTTTAGGACGCAACATCTTGTTATGCAATAGGGGGTTGAGTCTGGCTGATGTCTATGCGATACGGTTCGTTAACGCGCGCCACTACACGGTATTTGTTTTGCGCGATCGTAAAACTCGCTTGAACTTGTCATTGGGGTTAGCAGGGAAAGTTGACGATGTTAGCTCGTACAAATCAGGTCCTCCAGCTATCAAGGCAGATTCGAGCAAAAAAAATGATTAGTAGGTAATTTTAAAACAATCCTGAGAAAGGTGAAGAAATTAGGGGACGCGAAAAAGATGAGATGTGGTTAGAAACAGGATCAGGAGAGTTTGAATAATGTTTGATTTGAAAAAAACGTTCAATCAGTATACAAGGTAGCGACTGTTATCTCGTTGTTTCACTTATTTTGATAGAACTGCACTTATCCCCTGCTTAATGTACGAGGCCTAGAAGTTGGGATGGCTTGCATGTTACTCAATAAACTAGAAAATAGTTACCTCACTAAAAATACAAATTTACCTATTTTTCACAGATTTATATTGGATACTGCCTTCGTAGTATAATATATTTTATAGAATGAAGAGAACATCTTAAATGCTTTACTCGTTGCTCGTTTGTTAGCTGACCAAAGAAGAATTCTGGATTCAGATCGAGACAAAGTGTTTCGTAAGCTGTGTCCAAACGAAAGTGGACCATTCAACACAACTTGTACAGGCAACTAAAAAGGACACTGTTCAAGGATCTGTGGTATCAATGTAGTCGTCATTTGCTTCGGTTTTTTCCTTTTTGTCGTCCTTAAACCGCGATTAATTTTCAACACTTCCTTTGACCATATAATTTTGAGAATAACCTTTAAATCGTTATATCGGCTGATGCGATACTGGTACACCTAAACTCGCCGAGCCTATAAGTTACGCACATTCAACTCATTCTATGTTGCTAATATCTACAAAAGCCTTCCCTCTGAAGAGAAACATTTGCAGCAGAAGCCCTTTAGGATTCAATGGCGTTTTTGTCAAGGTTCGGGTTTGTCTGTTAGAATCTATCCCGATTTAAGCAGAGAATCCTGAAAATGTAGTGAAATATGAAAGCGCCTACGTCACACTCCTGTGGCATGTGGCACTCTTAATTTTATTTTGCTTACTTTCCAATCTTGGAAAGCACAATGCTCCCTTCCGCTGATTCTGCGCAGACGCTTCGCGCAGGATGCATAATGACGTCACCGAAAGGATATCTCACGGGGTAATTCGCCTCAATCGCTAGCACAGATAATAAGCAGGACTAAAGAATGCTTTCATCTCCGCCTACTTCTTATCGATGTGGTTTACTGCTTATCGACCTGTTCTTGCATAGCCTTTCACTTGATTATATGTTTGTAGGTACGATACACTGGATCATTTCCCTACAGACAGCAACAGCGATATAGATGCGACTGTATCATTGCTACTTCCTCTCGTCTTAAGTAAACAGCCTTATCCTCTCCAACCCCCCACTGAGAATTGTCTATATATGCACCTATTGATATGCCCCTGCATCGGCAGTGCTCACAGAAGTGGCCTGAATCTTGCGTAACAGTAGATTTTTTTCGTTCTTTCACAATATCATGACGAAACGGAAGACGACGCCTTTCCTCGAAGTTGGCGAGAGATTCGGCAAACCTCTAGTTGATAAGCTCGAGGGGGCAGTTTTAGCCATCAGACCTGTTTTAGGCTTTTTGGCTCCAACGGGAAACAGCGCAATCTATGAATATACGAACAATAACAAGCACACAACCGCAACGACGGTAGCACCGACCAGACGGAGGGAGGGGCCTTATAAGCAGATACAGCAACAACGCAAGCACCAGCCCTGAGGACGACACTGACAAACCCCAACAACACCGCGGTTTCTATTCAAAATACCCCATACCCCTCAGACCGTCCTTCGTGCCTAGCGGCTGACCCCCGCTTTGCCCACGCGGTTTCCCTCTGCTTTTCGCCCGCAAGATTCTGTCCAGAGGGGTTCGAGGGACGGAGGAATGATGAGCCCCCACCCAGCTAGCAGACTGCTGCTTCTCAAAATGCTTCACCGTAGCGACAACACCAATGAGAAAGACACTAAAGTTGGTGGTCGTGCAGCCGCGACAATTTTAGATTGAACAACCTCCGCTACTGCTGCTGTGACTTTTGACATAGACCGCTGCTGTAGATAGCTGGGAAGGCATTGTGAGGCGGGCTAACAGTGAAGGAACTAAAGGTGTATTCGGCGGCGGTACACCTTGTTTTGCTTATTCTTGAGCTTTTATTTTCTCTTTTTTACATGCGCCTTCCCCAAGGTAGCCTGCTGGTGCTGAAGTAGGAAGCTGCATTCCTAAGGAATACATAGGGGCATTTACATCCATGCTGGGTTTCTGTGCTCGTGCATGGATGTATATCGGGCTTTGCGCTTTGCGTGTTCCAGTCTATTGAGACTCGAGCGTTCATTTCCTCCATTTATATGTACGAGTATGTGCACATCCGAAGTAGGTGTGCCGACACGATGGCCCGGCCGACTCTCTTTCTGGCGTACATCCGTACAATTGGTTGCAATAAGGTGCATGAGCTAAGCCGCTGGCGCGTTACTGCTACTGATAAAGTGATCCCTGGTGACCAGCATTTGCCATCACCTCAGTCATTGTTACGACTACGACTGCTGCGGCTACGTTTGCAAATAGGAGCTCAACGACCCTCCACTCCCCGGCATCCCTCTTTGTTTGGCTTCGCAGCGATAGGAAGAAGTTTATCAGCGTTTTATCGTAACACAGTTTAAGAAAAACCTAACAACAGCCAGGGCGTCGCAGCGTCATGCATCCGACTTAATAAACAATCTCGTTTCTCTTGTTATTTACGGCGTCAATTTAGTTCCTAAAGAGCTTAAATTATGGCTACAGCAAAAAAGGTCGTAGACTGTAAATCAAAAAAGATATCGCACTTTTCCTTTGCATTGAGCTGGAAGCTGTACAAATGGATTTATTTACGCAAACTTCTCTGTCGCCTTATGCGAAATAGTTCAGAGCTGAGACACCCGCTATCACTCGTTAGCAATTACGAACAGAACAAAAACTTAGCAAATGCGTTTAAGTTCATGGTTCGTCATCATAATCAACGTTATTCATTACTTTTCAAAGTATTATTTAGTTCTCAAGCACCAACGCACTAACGAAATTTGACCAGTTATTTCTCAATACATGTATGTACGCCGTCCGGGATGTCCGTGTATGAGACATCCAATTGCAGACGAAAGCGACCCCAGTGACAAATTTCCGAGTCACGTCTGGGCCTATTTAATAAATTTGGTGGCTTCCCAGATGGATATACCCCGATAGACGTAATACAACAAAAGAGATACATTATACACTAACGAAATATAGAAGGGAGAGAAAGGAGCACTAATAAGACTAAAGGCCGGGCTTATGATTATCAGAAGTGCCGTTGACGCTATACTGTTTGCCATCGTAGATAACGCACAAGTATAGCTGACCAACAATAGATTATCCTAATGCCTTGCTTCATTTGCACGTATCGCGTAGTGCTGTTGCGTGCAGGCATTTGCCTAGCATGGAGAGGTCGGCATTTCGATTGAGAGACAAATCCAATAGATTTCTATGCTTCTAGTCCTTGTAAAAGGGCTGCAGAGATACGAAAAATTCGAAGTTGGCTACGATGGCCGAGCATTTCCGGATTGGCAGCCAGGTGATTTATTAAAAATGGTGTTGACACCATTTAGCGCTAGAGGCGCTGGCAGCTAATGATACAGGATCATATGTTACTCCATACACGAATTGGCGCGTCATTTAGTCTTCATCATTTACTACGAAAAGGATACCGGCAAACATTTACTGTTTAAATGTTATAATCGACGAGAGCAATCTGACAGGGACGAAATTAGTCCAAAGAGGGACCAGTCGCTTTTTAGAGACCTGTGCCTCAAGGGAGACGTACAGCTTCAATGCGGTTACTTCGATCAATTAATGTAATTCTATTCGATATGTGCGAAATCGAATAATAATAATAGTAGTAGGAAAGAATTTGCATCCTTTCAGCTGTTCAAGGCCTTGATAGTATGCCGTTTCACTTCATTCTTGCCTGATAGTTTTGATGCCGTTGGGCAGGACAATGCCCCTTTTCTTTCCGCTCGATGAATAAACAGTAGCAACCTGAATGCCCAGTTGCTTGACTACCTTTCATATTGGACGAATTACCTTCTATTTACTGCAACGCATTTCGAGTATAACCAAAAGCACAATGAGGACATTCTATTGCCAAGGACTAGTCTTTGCCGTATCTGTATAGTGCCTCTGCTTCATCTAGATCAACCGTTATATATATATCTAGTGCACAAATGACGTTTACATGCTCCGCCTTCATCTAGGATTAAAGTATAATCCGTCCTCCTACACTATACAACAGCCCTGCATGATTTTATTGCCGCTCTTCGACTACCACAATTTACTAAAATATTCGTAGGCTTTCTTAAACATGAACAGTGTATGTAGTTCATAAATACAATAGGACCTGTTCAGTGCTTTTGCTAAAGTACTTATTCCAATATTTGTTAACCGCTGCCCGTTCTAGAACTACATCTAGTTGTGCTGTCTTAAAAAATACTTGTCTTTCTCTCCTTACATATATAATGGAATCAGCTGGTGCAGGTTTGTAAACATCGGAGACACATTTTGGACGCCCACATTGGCTGGCTGTGCCAACCAGCGTTAGTCAAGTGGTGAGAGAAGGGTGTACGGGTAGAATATGGGGTACGAGCTGTCGAAGACTGTTTGAACGCAAAACGAGTTCCTATTTTGTGTACGCCTGTGTGGTTGTACGAACTATGGAATTTGAGATCAGTATGCAGCCCAGACAGCGCTACTCGGGTGTTTGCCTGGCCAGCGCCTAGGGGCAACGCACACATGAGCGCCTCGCATCTTCACCTCAGCTTCAGCTGCTTGAAGCATCGGCAGTTGTTTCCTTCACTCGTTGGGCTGTGGCCAAACTGGCAAGCAATGCTGTGGGAGCCAAACTGACTGATTCGTCCGCCAGACCTCATGCGATTCGTCGAATGTCTGCCCATCAACGCTGCTCCAGCCAGTAGCGTCCGGCTGCTCCCTGAAGTCACCTACGCGATCTAGTCGCAGATCCTTTCCGCGCTGCACTTTCTAGATACTCTCCGTTGTTCGACCACATCCCCATCGGTTTTTGGCTGTAAGGAACCTCGTAAGCTTGCCCATCAGGCAAGCGCGCTGGCCATCATCATGAGCACGATAGCCACTCGCCAATCGTGTGGGTGGTGTGACAGAATGACATGGTTTGGTGCTGATCGGTAGTGCCAGCCATGAATGGTGAATGTTATGAAGCCGAGGGGACCATCCAGCAAAGTCATTTCGATCTTTGCTACTACGCAGCACTGCTTTTGCCCTATTGTGCGGCGACAACTGCCGCCTGCTGGCGGGCTTCTCTCAAAATTCAATCACCATCTCCTGTTCAATTTATCTCCCCCTGAATTCTCGCCCCTGGAGACAACAGATAGCCACAGTGTCTGTGCACTACTCCATACGCCGTACAAGTCATGTAGTCATAGCCAGAGAGGATCTCTGCAGACAGCGAGAAAACGGGATCGGTGCTGGCCCAATAGAACGACAAAAAATCGCCATCAACATTCGGGGACAACGCTAGCGCTATTCTCTCTGCGAGGTAAGCGGCCTTACCTCAGTTCCTTCTCTCCAATCTATACGGTTATATACATAAGAAAAAGTGCGCTCCGAAAGAAAATAAGGGGGAAAGCTCGATAATAATGCTTTCACCTTCACAAAACAACCTGATTATAAGTTCAGCCACGATCTAGCTAGACTCCGTAGTGTAAGGACAATCGTGAAGACGACGATAAAGAAATGAAGTTGTATGAAGGGAAATAGACTGTTATGGGTAAGATGGAAACATCCGAGTTCACATGTCTATAAAGAAATAGAATGTAATCCACCGATCTCCGTGTTCACATATATATATATATATATGTATACATACTATAGTGCATAATGTGACATCAAGTCAATGTCTGTTTAGGATCTCTCTACGCCCTATTTACCTCAGAGCTAGTATCTAGAACTAGATCCTGTAATGGTATTATTCCATTTTCATTAGCCTTTTTCAGCCATTGTCAGTCTAGCTAGAATTGGTTAAAGGCTATTTTTGTAATAACTAGTTAAGCATAACGAGGTAAGTTTTTAGAGCACCGCCGAAAAATATGATCTTCAGGATCACAAGTAACGGAAGTGGCTGTTTTTCAGCAAATTTCAATGGCGCTATACTTGGCTATACTGTCAGATTTATACGTAACAAAGTTTATTTAATAGTTTATTAATATTCATCCATTAAACTCCGAATGTCAAGTAAGATGTATATTCGTCGAGATATTGACTAGAAGTTCACCGGTCTATTTAGAGCTATGTAGCGATTTTAATATAAGATCTATCATTTTGGTGTCTCTCAATCTAGCGTTAGTTCAAATAAAGAGAGCCGTCAAAACCTGGTGTTAGGAAATGCATTTAATCTAAACGTCATGGAAAATCTCTTAGATAGTTCAAATTATTTATGTATAAACCCAGTAAGGTATTTTTATTAACGTGCTAGACAAAAAAACAAAACTAAGTTTCACCCATTGTATGATTTGCTTCCAAGTAGAATGTTTGAAGTAACCTCAGACGCAAGAAGACTTGAAGAACAAAAATTTGACTTTTTTGAATTTCTTGAAAATAAACAATGTTTCTTATTACATAATTTATCAGTCTGGTATTTACTGTCGTTATAAATCGAGAGAAATAATGCTAAAATATTTGGGGCTCAGCTCAATATTTTTCCTGAAAGCCCGAAAGTGGGTTGTCTGCCACTTCAAGCTGAGCACTGTCCACTTGCTTTTCCACCGTCTAAGAAATCGATTAAACCAGAAATTCTCACCCGGGTTACTAGCAATATCAGCGGCTCTCAGCTTTGTGTCGTGCCTACAGCTGGGCTACTTTACCGCTCAACGAATCTTTGTTTTTAAAGAAAACCTGAACGACACGTCGGAATGGCGCCGAAAAAAAAACTACCATCTGTGTGCGTCGCTTCACATCGTAATATACCAGGGGATAGCGTCCTTTATCTCTGCCTCCCAAACCTTCATTTCCCTCGAACTCATTGATCTAGCTAGCGTCATACTCTTCGTCCGTTTGAGAGGAGCTCAACGTAATAGGGTCAAAGCCACACAACTA
Source organism: Varroa jacobsoni (assembly GCF_002532875.2). NCBI lineage: Eukaryota > Metazoa > Arthropoda > Arachnida > Mesostigmata > Varroidae > Varroa > Varroa jacobsoni. Next base: position 13,757 of record NW_019214614.1, read on the forward strand.
CTTACCACCGCTGCCGTCATTGTCCCGGCCATTGCCGAAAAACCCGGAAAACAACCCAAAGAGAAGTCACTCTGTTTCTTCAATGAAGAAAAGTTTAATAATGGTAAATCCCTTGGCTGCGGCCCCTAGCTACGTGGACACAAGCAGCTCACAGCGTTGCTGCAACCGTAGCTCTTGCAACAACTCTCCTTTCTTCGAAGCACTTGGTCGTCGCAGTCCTCTGCAGATCCCACTTTTACCCCCGAAGGTCGAAGCTACTGGTAGCTCCCCCTTTTTTCGTTGTAGCATTGCTGAGCGGACCAAAGACCTGATAAGCGATTTGGAAGCAGGAAGGCCTTTCCTTCAACGAAGCTTCTTCCATCAAGTTGAAGAGGTCCGCCCGTCAGTTTCTCAGTCTACCGTTGCCCGCAAAGAACGGAGGGCAAGCTGCAAGCCAAACGGGTAATGGGGTAGGCAGAGGCAATCGGCGTTTGTTCGAGGCAGCTGACTCTGGCGGTTACGTTAGTACTATGGGCGGCCCACAACGATGCAGCGTGCGCACGCTTCGCGGGCACAACAAAGGCTCAAATTTTCAAGACAGTGTTAAACACAGACGTGGCTTAAGGAAAGAAATAGACGGGGCTGATAAGATAAAGAGATTTCAACCATACGAAAGTATCGAGGGTCCTTTAAAAGACAATAAGGAAAAACAGAAGCCAGCCTACTATGAGCACGTTATAAACACGAGATTGGCAAAACCAATGCAAAGAATATAGAGACAGATCAATAAACGAATTATTTTGTTAATATAAGGCATAGCAGCGTACAATTTTAGAATAATGGTGTCTTGTTTGAATGACCTATATATAATGTTACTCGATGAAAAATGTTGAATAGCTAATGGCACAAGTTTGGATTTATGAAATATATGGAGGTTGGATACGCAGATTGCAAATAGGTGTAGCTGATTAAAGACTAGAAAATTATTTCGTTATTTTAGCCCATTATATACTTTCTCATATAAGCAGAGTATCACGCTGTTCCGAAATATTTTTCTTCACATCTGGAAACTATATTTATCAGTAAGCCACCAATATGGCTGTTCGCAAAAAAGAATTGTTGTATATGTATCAAATGTTTAAATTAAAAAAAAAATTAAAAATTAAACAATTAGAGTCAGTGAAGCTTCCAAATATCTTTATTTAATCAAATAACTGACAGTAAACTAAAGGCATTCGACGATTGTGGGTGTAATACTTAGTTGTTTCAGTTTCAAATGATTTCATCTCTTAAACACAGGTATTTTGAAGAAATGATATACAAAAAATTAAGTATGAAACGAAAATTGCGAGCAAATTTCTTTCTGGACAACGAATCATAACTGTGTTTGTGGCTGAATACAAACCTCCACTGAAGACTCCTAATTCCGCGATTTTTGACTTCATCATTCTCTCCTATACATCGCCGTTTCTTGTCGGCAGTTCTAGTTATCGGCTACGCCACATCGGCGCACTTGTTGTCGTTACTTCTCTGTAGAATGCAACGTTAGGCAGTTCTCTCTACTGCGCATCTTTTACCTCAAAGCATCCCTTCCGGGGTGCTGTTGTTGCTTAGGTTGTACTTGACGTGCGTCTTCTTCTACCACCCTCTGCTCCTGCTAACCCGTCGCCGCTGCAAAGGCTGTGATGCTGGTTTTTTTAGGATCGGCGTTCGTGAACGACGCATGGACAGGGCTTTAAGTCCTCTGGGTATCTTTGTCTTTCTATGCTTACCGCCCTTTGTGACTCTAACATTCACTCTCTGTTTGCTTTCTGCGAATGAAAACCACGAAAAACGGCGGGCGCAGTGATAACCGCTGCCGCTTCCGATCGCCGCACCTTCGCTTTCTTTGGCCTCAACCGTCTTGTGTCTCCATTTTTGGGTTTTGATGCAGCAAGGGGGTGTAGGCTAGCGACGCCAGGGTCGAAGACGACCTAGTGGAACGTGCGGTCGCTGCATGGTGTGTACATGTGAAAAGCAAGAGGCCAAGTTCAATCTAAATTTCAAATTTTCAAATCGCTCAATGCCGTCAGCTTTTGCAGCCGATCAAGCTATGGCTGATTGCTTTACCGAGGCTCTCATCTTGCTGCCCCTCGTTCGAAGAAAGCTGGACGGTTACCTAGCTTCTTGCAAAATTGCCGGTTGGTCTCGCAACAGCAGCAGAAGCGCACGAATAAGGAAGACTAGTGCTGGTGTACATAGCTAACGTCGTCGGCGCTTGGCTCGCGGCCGTTATCGAGACCGTCGCGGTTGGTATCCATCGTCTGTAGCAGGACGCTCTTCCTCTTACGCCTGCTGGTTCGCTCTTCCTTCGCCAGTGGCCCTCGGCAAATCCTTCGCTTCCTACAGTCTATCCCTCTCCGTCGCAATAACATAGATGTGTTACAACGAACAAACAAGCGGACTCTCCATTTATCAACTTACTTGAACCCCCTCTTTACCCCTCTCTCCGTTGTGCCACTGTCCCCATTTTTATTTCTACCTTTTTTCATTTTATCTCACATTTTTTTTCTGTTCTCTTTTGCTATCTTGACGCTGTCGGTTGACCGGCCTCGAAGAATCACGGATGAAAGGATGAAAAACGAGAGTTGAAGAAGCTGGTCTCTCTCGTTTATCATCTACGTGGCGAAAGCAATGTGCTGACGGAAAATTGGAAGTACTAGTAGTGCTTCTGATGCTAGCGCGGCTTCTGCAGCAGCCATTACGATCCTTGGCCTTTCATCGGTGCTTTCCGAACGTCCTGCGAAAGCAGGAAATAGCGTAACGACAGCGATATTATTCGTCCGTTCATTGGCTTGTTGCTCTAGGATTGCATAGCGAAAATGGCCCAACTCCAAAGGAATAAATTGGAGCAGAAACAGGCCACGAGACAACTAACTCACCGTGAAGAAAAGCGTAAGAGTACTATAGGTGCTTCGACCTATATATAGGCCGATCGACTACGGTTAGAGAGGGATAGAATGCAAACTACGAATTTTGTCGAAAATTGCTGTTGTAAATGTTACCATGCTGAGTTGGCTTGAGAGCATCATAAGCGTCTTTAGGCGATAATAATAAAGCAGATAGACAATGGAAGTGCAACAGCGTAAAGCGTACGCGGAAATGATTTTACATAGTCGTTCGTGGACAAATTTAGTTTTAAATGCTGTTACTTCAGCTGCTGCCGAAAATACCGACTTCGTAACTTCATAACTCGCTGAAGACAATAGTTTATCAAATGCTTATGCTTCTTTTCATTGATATTATTATTTCAAATTTCATACTTGGTTGTACTATCTCATACTCGAAAGCGAGGACATGCCCGTATGTATTTGTATACATGGGTATAAATATAGAACAATTAAATTCAGTGGATTTAAGTGTTTTTAGTTTACCATAGAGGGATTATGTGTACGTTGCGATCGTTTGGTCTGGAACTTGAAGGAAGCGAAACCCTTTGATATTGTGCATTTCTTACAACGGAACAATAGGAAAAGGTCGCTGTGTCAAACGCTTACAATCTCTGCTTTAGCGTGTACATCTTCAAAATCAACAACCACCCGATAGTTAGATACCCTAGTCATTTTTTCAACAGTGCAAAAATACGAAGGCTTGCCAGTTGATGCTCACATGCTAAGGGGACAATTTAGTTTTGTTGGTATTTTAGAAAGATTAAAGTTTCTACCAACTTGGGTAGTTGTGACAGTATCTGCCTGACCACGGTCAACATTAAAGTGACTAATTTTTTTTTACTGTGTCTGTGTAAGATCGATATCAAGGTTAATTCGTTAGAAATAATTTTGTATAAAATTGCCTAAAGGTTCACATATTGGAGCCAGCGATCACTATCTGTTTTTTTTTTTTTATGTTTTTTTCTTGGCCATGTTAGGCAGACTACTTAAAGCTCCAAGCGAGTAAATACCAAAATTTCACACTCCATATATATTTCCTTAAAGTTATGAGTCAGCTTGTTAACCTATGAATAGTTATATTATGGATGTCCGCAGAAACAAGATACACGTACTACCAAAGTACGCATACGTTTATTGACGTTAGGCAACACAGCACGTTTTTAGTATTATTCAAAAACGCTACGACCCTTTATAAGTATGTTGCGCCTTGTATACGGTTCAACGTTTTCGCGCGTTTCTATTTTGTATAGGGGAGGATGAGGCTATATATAGAACAAAACTTACTTAACCTTGTCGTTAGAGAAAACCGGTGCAAGGGAGAAACTGTACAGTCGTCAAAGGCTTTTTTTTGTTTGATATGACCGAAAAATGTAGTTCTGAGAAAATATTAATTGAAGACGTTTATGTCATTGGCCTACATCGCTATGGATTAATAAGAACCAATGGGCTATTTAAAAAATTGTAGGGAAAATGATTGATGGTTGATTAATGGTTAAGAAAACAATATATATATATATATATAGGCAGTCATCTCGACTGCGTAAAGTTGTTTTTTTTTTATATAGCTATTTTATCTATATTATTTAAGCTATATTAATAATAATAATGGTCATGTTGGCTTCTAAGCCATGGACAAACATTGTCTTTTTCCTAAGGAAAAATTAAAACAGTCAAATACCGATGTGTTCAGATAATTTACTTACATGGTTACTGAAGTGTCCTAAGATTTGTACGAAATGTTATGGGTGAAATAACAATGCAATACATGAACGATGGTATAGTAACGGCTTAGTTGAAACGGATGGAATAACCACTGCGAAGTTGGAGCAAGTAAAAGGCTCAAGTGAAGTATCTGAATGAGGATAATTAAATTATAGGAATAAGGCAACGTAACTTTTTAGGTAATATAATTTCGTGTCTAAAATGGGCACGATACAGCGAAGTCACAGAGGAACTCACGCTATTAAGTGGATTTACTGAAGCAACGCAAAAATACTACAACTGCAATGATTTCGCGTGCAAGCCGAGAAGGCTGCCATAGCTATAATTATACTAAGACCCAAAACTCTGCTTTTATGTGGGTTACAAAGGTGTCCACTTTGTAAATCAAGCAAGAGTCGTTTTACAATGTAGACAGCATAAAAATTTTATAAAGCTAACAAGAACAAATCTTATTTTTGGCTGGGTTAAAGGTCTCAAGTACGTTGATTTTATTTACTGCATTACAAGTGAATGATATACAAAGTCTTGGTATGGACGATATAGTTTGTCCTGACGTCTTTGACAACCGAGGAAAATTAGACTAAGCTTATAATACAGCAATGTGTGTGTGAGCTCCTTATTCTATAATTATTATTAGCTTAACACTCAGATTTTAGTTTGGCATGGCAGCGAACGTCGAAAAATTAAGGTCACCTTCTCTTTTTACTACTCGACTTTTTAGGTGGAAATAAAAACCTTATTTTAAAGACATTCGTCTAGATAGGTAGGCCAGTGATAGGGCTTTTGCCGTATGAGCAGCTTAGGAGCTCTTTCTAAATAACTTTAAGGGTGCAATGACGACCGAAGCCGAAACGACGTTGCAAATCTTCTCTTCACCAAGTTTTATTATGTACTCGTAGAATTGAAATTCTTCGCCTAACCAATTAAACATAATCAAACAATTTGAATGAGACATTCTGAGCTTAACGATAACTACGAATATTTTTTTTTGGGGCATAAATTCAACAGACGCGACAGAAGTGCTTAATGGAAGCTAGCTATCGGCTTTTTAGATTTGACAAAATGGCAACAAGAAATAGAGTGATACTATAAGCGGAAGCAGGACACACAAGGCACTTCCCGACGGATCCGCTCCTGTTGTCTTCATGAATATGCGAAGAAATGCGTGCACTTAATTGTTGCGTCAGAATTAATTTCCAGTGTGGGAAGACGGGCCCATTAAATTTCTTTCAGTCGACAATACCACATGATACATGTCCCTAAAATTAGACGTATCCTTCTCGATGCGCCCGCCAATGTGTGGGAGCAACCGTCCAGCTGTTACATCAACAGTAAAACGTCACTCGGCGTAAAACCCGCTGGGAGTGCGAACTTCTCGAACCTGGTGGTGCTACGTTACTTTTCGTACTTTCGAATATAGTATTTCGAATACATATATATCCTAACTTCGAAAGTGATGGTCGTAACCCGAAGATGCAATGGAGCCACGGCGAACTCGTTGCGCAGAACTCCTAAATCCATTGACATCTCATTAGTTAATAGGTTCCCATTACTCTGCAGAGGAAAACCATGTCCTTGCGATGAGGCTCGCGTGCCTGAGTAAGCGGCAAGACGATGCGAGAAAACTGGGCTGTTGGTCTCTTAGGTGACCCGATGCAAATATTTCCTATGCAGAAAGCAAAGGTTCCCTTATACAATCGAAAAAAAAAAATTCAAATTATTTTGCCCTTTTTTAAAATTAAAAAAATAACCGCACGTGCCATCCGATGACAGAAGGCAGAGGCTTTTGACTCGTGTAGATCAGGTCTACAAAGAATATTGTCTTATATCTAACTATAGCAATATATCTAGTCCTATAGGTGAATCACAATTTAAATGGACTTACTTAATATATTCTTCAAGGGTCTCATTGAAGCAGACAGTTTCTTAATATGTATACATTTTCATCCTACAGCAATGCAACAGAAGTGGAATTACGAAGCTACCGTCATTGTCTTAATGAATTAAAGGGATAAATTAGGACCTCTTGTTTAGTTACTAAATTAGGACGCTTGCTTTGTTTGGTCATCTACTGCAATTCGTTAGCTGCGGGGACGTAATGACGGCTGATGCGTATCTCCGACGCATCGCTTTAGCTACCAAAGTATTCAAATATATTACGAATGAATTTAGCAACGTCAAATTAAGGACAAATATTCGTTCAAACTTCGCTTGAACTTCTTGACTTTATGATAAATCAACCTAAAATGATTTGTTTTACTGTTGGTTACACGCACCCGCCTGATAGATCATAAAAATGTACAGTCGTTAGGAGCCGCTAAGCTAGACGCAGCTGTTCCTTTTACACCTGAACCTATAATAGATGACCGCACTCTAGTTAAACATTTCGTCTTAAATCCACACCAAATCTCTAATTGACGTATCATATTCGAGTTATTGAAAATTGTTTGTTAATTATGTGTGACGTTTTACAGTTCCATGAACTTACTTGCCTTGTGGCCGCAACAGCCATTGACGACTTAATAGAGTGCGCTTCACAACTTCAGAAATACAACTCATTGTCATGTAGTCGGGGTAGAGCTATTCAGCTTCCACGTACATCCGATGATACACTACGACCTTTTCACGTAAAGCAGAGCCTCGCTACAAACATTCATTGCACCTATTATCTATTTCAAAGATGCTGCCCCTAAACACGATTCGTTTCAAGATGAGATTTCGAATGGGATCTTGAGTGCTCATTTACTTTATTACTTATTCGATGGAATTGGACCTTCACCCTGGAACCCTACAAAATTTGATTACGCAAGTAAATGTACAGGTCGACTTCGTGTCGTTCTACCTAGAGGCTATAGGGGCCCCGGTGTGATGTTCTAATGATGGCATCGACATACGGCATGATGGCTCACTATCGTAGACCCTCTAGATCTGCGTATCTCGTACGAATGGCTGGCTCTGGGAGCCCACAAAGCCTGTGTGCTAGAAAACGTATTTCAAATAAGCCGTCTTTTTTTGCCATTGTGCGCAAACAGGCAACCGCTAACGTATAATTAGTTTCCATAGCCTGTACGCAAGCACAGTAGTTATACGTGGTAGGACAACAGCGGTTTCACCATTTGAATATAGTAATCGTATGTTAGAGGCAAATCTATATTATTATACATTACTATAAACTGGAAGGATTCGTCCATAACATATATAGGTGTCAAAAAATATGATATGTCTACCTATAACGGTAACCAACAAATCAGAGGTCGCGCAACAACATTCACGGATTGAATGCGCTTTCAATTAATCGTATCAAACACTACTGTTTATAGGAACAGAGGTTCCTCACAGCTGAATAATTTCCTGCGGTAAGGGTTCATCTACTTGAAATCTACTGTTGCTTTATGTTTGCCACAAGATATAACTACAACACAGCTTGCGAACGGCCATGATTCAGGGTGAAGGCAAAGGCCAAAAAATGCCGCTAGCACTGTTTAAATAGGCGTCTTTACCCTGCGGGGAGTCTCATTCTCATCGTTGCCGGAAGAACGATCCGAAAGAACGAGGTGAAGTAATCCATCATCTACAACGCAGGATAGACACAACGGCAAAAACGAATGTTTCTCACCCCGTATATACATATATATATATATATATATGGCTCTCCCTGTTTAGCTTCTGCTTACCGGGGCCCGTGTTGTTTTAGCGGATTTTTTTTTCCTATTCCTTTTGTTGCAGAACATAGACACGTAGGGAACACATATGACTTTCGCTACCAACATTTGCTGCGTGAGGGGGTACACAAGGAACATTGAACGGACTCGCTTAGTAGACCGTGTCGCGTTTGTCTGAATGCGACAAACAGGTTGTATACAAATGGCTCGTAATATTAGAGTAAATGCATGAAGTGTTGTTTCCTCTCAAAGAATACACATTATGGTTATGCTGTCGAACAGAATAGATCCACAAAGCAATGATAACTAGCGTATTTTTATGGCGCGTTTTTTGACGTTCAATACTACAGATTAAACAAGTCCAGAAACTACTAAAAGATATTGACAGCAATGGTGAACATTCAACGTCGCAAACGTATATCTAACAGATTTTCTGTAGTTTTCATTGCAATTGAAGATGGGTCGAATTGAAGTTTTAGTACAAATAAAAAACCTAACTCTATTATCGTTTCGTTATGTTCGGGGGCTGTGAGCTTAAAAGCCAAGAGCGCAATTCATTGAAACAAGCTGACACTTACGAGAAAAGCTTATCATTATATTATGTGAGGTCACCCATAAGAACCGATCCCGATCAAGCGCTTCATTTCGTACGTATCAGGTAGATGAGATTTGAAATTTTCTATCCCTGATTTCGCTGTGTTTTTAATATAGCGCTGTGTGTTTAATATAGCGCTCGTCGTGGACGAGCGTTACGTTCCCACATATAATACACCAATACTTACAAAATGTTTACCTCTCAATAAAAGCGTGCTTGAATTGTAACCCTAACAGACATCCGTGTAAGCTAATTCTATTCTTAATAACAGATTTTGCTAATTGAGTATTAAGTGTTTTAAATAGGCACCGGGGGTATCGGGAAATTAAGATAAACTCCTGGGAATTTGCGCCTACCTGATACTATCAGATGTGTTGAGCAGCTCAGGCACCAAAAATGATTTTGCCAAACCTATTATACAATCTGTGACTGAATAGAAAAAATAATTTCTTTTTATTATCACAAAGGGGGACTGATAATGGTAGGGAGCGGTATGTAACAATGTAATACGAGTGCTTCGGTGCCAATCTGGTCGGATGCACGCAAAACAATGCGGCTCTGAACTCGTGCTAATTGTTAAAAAAAAAAAAGGGGGCAAATTACTATGATTATATCTAACCATATTTCTCGTGCATTCATCTGGATACCCTAAATGAGTTTAGCTGGAACTATTGCCCTAGACTAAACGGAACTTATTTCCTGTAACATTAGAAGAGTGGTTTAGAAGCTTTGCCTTTTGAATTTGAACAAGTAACGGGGCAGTAAATCACGAACAGATTTTATTACGTCTCAGTACACAGTATCAATTTTTTAAACAAAGCTGAATGCCCATAAAATACTTACTAAGTAAAGCAGCTAGGCTGAACGATAGTACAGTAGCTTCGATAAGATAATCCGTTTATACAAATCAGCATAAACGTCTGTATTTAGTTATGATTTGGCATTTAAAAATATTGTTAACCGAAGTTCTTGCGTTAGCTGCCTATTGAGTAATCGTTTATGCACCAAAGTCTCTTGTCACAGCGGCAGAAAGAAGCAAGACACTGTATATTGCGTAATTATATATATATATATATAATTAGTCGATCTTTAAGACTTCAGACTAAGACACCGCTTAAGTGTCTGTTTCTTCTGAATGTTTGAGCTGTTCAAACGTTTTACCTAATCCATCTTTAAACGACTCAGCCTCACTAATTCTAATATCTGCCCAGTAAATATTCGTTCACTTTGTCCATGTATTTCGATATCATTTTACTTCGAAGTACATGAATTCAAATGTCATCTTATTACTATCATAGAAAAGAGGTCAGTTGCTATCAACCCGGCGTCCACGCTTATGTGCGCGAAAAAAGAAAGCCTAAAAGAACTAGCCTTGAAGCATTCGTCTTACAGCACTAACTCTGCTATGCATTGATTATGCGAATGAATGAATTGAGTGAGTGGCTCTTAAATTCAGGAGAAAAGTTAACGTTTTTCTGGGAAGTGGACCCCATTTGGGGTGCCCTGTCTTGCCAGCGAAGCTGACTTTGGGACCCTACCAAATGCTAGTCAAGGAAGATTAGGCCAGCGCTGGTTAGACTGTAGCTGCATCTACTGGAATGATTGCATCGAGTGAAGTAGAAAGGACACACATGGCGCATGCATCACCACAATTTTTATTTTATTAAAAACATGCAAGAAAACAAGTGCTGACTGCAACGAGAGAGTGACGCGATGCAAACAAATATAAATACATCTATTCAAAAAGCGTGTTACAACTGTACCCAGTGATGATTCCATGTACTCCAGCGAAGTGACAAAGGGAGCCATGTTTCCTAACAGAAATCTCGCTGATCGCTGAAAATGAATACGACTACTCATTTACATAGTCATTCATTGATACTCGTAAAAAATACAGGAGTGTTCATTGACGTAGAGGTATCGTGATTGCACCACGTAGTATAAGAGAAGTGTCAACTGCACCCCAAACAGGATTTAAGCTAAGTTTGGCACACCAATAATTCGCACATCATCACCAGCCACATAACCAACTTGATAAAGCGGGTTAATGTTTAAACGATATCACTCAGTTCAGACAGCAATTGATCATTATAGGCTAAGTGAGGACGAGATGCGCCCCCGCGTGGCCCTAACCGTTTGCTTCTCGTCCCCACCTAATCGATTTAGATTTTCTAGGCGGAGAAACCTGTCGTATGACGATATTCTGCTCACCCTTTGAAAATACTTCACTACAGGGCTTGGGGAAGGAAACTGTAGTGAAGTAAGTCGTTCTAAAATTCATCCAAACGAGACGTCCTCATCTTCTCCAAGCAAATAACATCGGTGTAAATACACGATATACAGCAATATTATGATCGTAATATGGTGGTACCCGTTGACTAGGTCTAGCTAGCTCAGATATATATATATATATATATACATATATATACTCATATATACTAACCAACAACGGGAATATCATTCGGCGAAAATAATCATTCGTAACGCCTGTTGTTTTATTGCTGATCATTTCAGAGGCAATTAGAAACCTGGCCAGCAGTCAGCTAGCACATTGTTGGACTATCAGACCAGACTTATTGACCCGAAAGCCCTAAATAGGTATTTGTTCTTGTCATATTTTAATAAACTCAAATTGTTGCAATGAGAAATTCGACAAAGGTGACAGGTATATATTTTCCGTTGGAAAATAGGGGATATACGAGTAGCAGAATAATTTGCAGTATTCTGTTTATGGATATTCACTCACGTATAGGGCAACACGAGGGCGTACATTGTGTATAAGTGCATCGAAAAGTTAGTTGCTTGCGATATCGTTGATCAACGAGGGAGAGCAGATGTGTGTATTTACTCAGAGATAGTACAACAAAGTACAAACGGCGCTTAACTTGCTTGGAGTTAGTCATTATGTAATAGAAAAGAAAACCAAGCCAAATGGTAAATTTTTAAGCATTCAGCGTTCTACTTCACGGGTAGATATGTTAGAAAAGTCTACCATATGAAGGATACAATCAACTGCACAGGGCTGAATTGATTACAGAAGCTTTGCATATTCATCGTTTTGTTCATTATTGCAGATTTAAAATTTAGATTACGCCTACACTTCTTCCCCATATTTCTTTGTTGCCAATCTAAGCGGAAACGCGTCTTGTTTAAACGTCCGGACGCGTAGGGTGCATTCTGTTTTTGATTCGTATTTTGTTCTCTAAGGAACATCGCTGTGGCGTCCTTTTCAGACATGAAACTATCGCACGTAGCGCACAATATAGGTGTCTCTTTTCCTAGTGTAGGCCAGTAGAGCTCCGGGAGCAGAAAGAGCTCTTGTCGCATAAATTTTAATCACATATACAATCAAGCATACCCCCTTCCATATAGGTCTAGCTACAAATAGTTAGTGTACGGAAAGAGGCATTTTCACCATGAACGAATTCTGCAAAAGCTTCAAGCAACCCTCGCAATTTCCGCGGACATCTGTAAGCGAAATAACAACCGTGTACCGTTATGCCGTACCTTACGTAACCGTAGTCACGCACGTCGTTGTACAATCGGGTGACGTTCACACTATAGCCAGTAGCTGCAGCCACAGTGGGAACATTTACGTCATCTGCTGGCAGTTGCTATTGCTGCGTCAGTAACGGAACCAGTGGTATAATCACATTGCATTCCGAACGTCAGCATGGCATCAGGGAAGAAGGCAGCCCCAGTCTTTGCTCACCTCGTCTAGCACACTAGCGGAAGCAGCGGCATTGATGGCTTATTTCCATTTTCACTTTTATGTGGTCATAAGGCCCCTTCTCATCCTATCATCCTTTCCATTGTTTGCTCCTTTACTTTGCCCCGATTCCTTCTGTGGTACCCTTTGTCGCTTTTTTTGCGGTTGGCAAGTCCTACTATAGCGACCAAATCACTCTCTCTTATTCTTTTGACTTTCCTCTTTTGCCGTCATGTACGCACTCCTGTGCTTTCCTTTTTCCAAAAGTCAATTGCTACAGACTGCGCCACAGCTACCATTTCCCAGTGGATGAGAAGCTCTGCGAGACGCTTGTCCCCTTTGTTTTAGGAACAAAAAGGACAGGGATGGACGTCGCAGTTCCCACTACTACAGCGTAAAACTCGTTGCCGCTGGCGTTCATGTCGCTTCACGGCTCTCGGTGTCGGAACTTTCGCCGTGCTGGACAACCACGCGGCAAGTGAGACACCGCCGTCCTTTTGCACCGACGCTAGGATCGCTAAAGTTCCCAGTGCGCTGGTGCGCTCCGATCGACTATAGGAATGACCACTATGCCTACAACTTCCAGGGCGACCGGCCGGACTGTTTTGTTCTCGTGGTTTGCGTTTTGTCTCTACGCTGCCGTTATTATAGTAGAAAAGTCTTTTGCTCCCACGATTCAGCGAGACATCACTTTCTTTTGTGTTGTCAACATAAACTTCAAGTCGCCGGTTAAAGGCAGTACAAAGGTGATGATAAAAAAGAAAAAGGTCCCGCTGTCGCCACGGGTTGGATAGACTGAAGTCAGCCTGATTATTACCGTCAGAAACCACATTGTCTGATGGAATAGTTATTAGCTGAGTATGCAGCATAGTTGATGGTTTGTCGGCAACAAGCAAAGGATTAGTTAGGCCGTTGTTGCGGTTGAGGTGATTCTTATGCTGTATAGTATTGGCTGTATTTCTTTAGAAAGCCCATCGCTATGTCTAAATACACAGAACAAAAAGACCTTCCTTAGAGCAGGCTTGAGTCAGTAAACTTCATAAGAATTAAAGGTGTTATAAAAATGCTCATTGGGGCCCTACCGTAACGATGGAAATGGGCATTAGGTCTATCGGTAAAACGTATTAGAGAAATTCAACAATTGAAAAGAATTGGTACGAGATAAGTTTTACTCATATACCACTGACTAGGGCTGATGAGCTCTTGCAGCCGGCTGCAGTGTTATGGCGTTCTTTGAAAGCGAGAAGTCAGAAGAGTGGCTGCTAAGGCAGGCTGGCCACTCAAAGATTGTCTAGTGTCCTGCTGCGTTAAACGAAATAGAAGGACGAAGCGGATACAAAAGAGTGGACAGCGGTTTCCAAGTCTGTGTGAATGCAGACGAATGACACTATGCCATGCCATCGTCACGGTAACCAACAGACGACAACAGGGTCAAACCTAAATAACGTTGTAATGTAGCGTAACGAGAAGAAAGCACAGCAAAACGGATACAGCCTCTGACAGGATAGTCTCATAAGTTATTCCACCCCGCTACCGTTTTCCTTCGCGCTGTAAGAGTGAAGTAGTGTGCGACACGGCGAATACGACATAGGAAGTGAGAGAAAGACAGAAAAGAGAGAGAGAGAGAGAGAGAACTGAGAAAACGACAAGAGAGCTGACAGCTTAAAATAAAGGTTTTGCTATAGCAGTAATGGTCGCGCAAAAAGAACCCTTCTTCCTCTTCCACTTCTGCATCCAAAGACAGAAGGAGACCTAACTAGAGGTAGCCAAGTATGTAGGGAGTGAGGTGACCCCTGCATATCAAGAGAACTGAGATCGAGCGGGTACGATGTGTGGAGATTCGAACGAGCGATCCCAATAACTGGGGCTCTGTGGCAGGGAACTACTAGGTCAATCAAAGAGCATTAGGTATCGGGTCAGGATACCTGAGAAAGGTGGCAGGCAGAACAGAAAAGAGAGGGCCAGACCAAAATGCGTAGAGAGCGCATGCGATTTTTAGAGAGGGGACACTGGTGGGCTTTACTACAGCCACCGCCGTCATTGTTATTGTAGGCTCGCTCGTAGTCAGAGCCTCTACATGAAGAAAGCGTTGAGCGGAATGGGCTGACCGCGTCCAAACGCTAACATTAGTGCCGCAACATTAGTGTGTGCAGGATGCTCCTCTCTAGCATAGCTAGACAAACCTAAATAAGGAGTACCACGGTATCTCAGTCGGCGTTGTTGACAGGGTAAAATAGTCGGAGATGCGCATGGGTTCCGAAGTGTGTAGGCGCAGACAGTTCAGGATAAACGCTACATGTTACGATTAAGTGAAGTAAAACCTCTCTATTTGGGTTGGTAGCGGGATATACCCGAAGCGGATCAACTAGCCCCTTACAGCCAACGCACATGGTCAATAAGGTTTTGTCGAGCAACTGACCTAAAGAACTAAATGAGATGCCCTCAAAATTGGAACTAAAGATGATAAAAATAGGGTAGCAGCTTGGATGTCAATGTCAGTTAGTAATACGGCGATAGGAATTTACCGCTGATGGCTGAAGCAAGAGTAAACGAATCAACTTGAAGCAATTAAGCAGAAAGAGAAGAGTTTCGATCATCTTTTGGCAAAGCATACACAACTTGCAGGACAACTTAGGTTTTTTTATAAAGGGGTCCCTGTAAGTTCATTCGTATGAACGAAAACGCCAGCATTTGGCTAGGGAAAGCAAGAGATATTTCAACAAGTTTAAGCCGAGAATAATTTTCGGTGAGACAAATTTTTAAAATGGTGTTAGTACTGAATTCAAATAATATATCCAATTATTGGTTCCGGTATGAATACAAAATTTATTCATGCGGGACAATTATAGCGTTACGTACGTCAGACAGCCAAGATGGCCAGTGGCCAGGATACTGCATCCGAAACGCTATAATAACGCTTTCACATTCGAGTGTTTTCCGCCATTGTTATTGTTCATGACATTGTCACCACGAGTAGAAACAACAATGTTGCAAAGTCGTATCACACAAAAATAACTGGGTTTCCCTTAAGCAGTTGCTTGGTGGCGTCGATTGATTGCGATAAACGCCCACGCATGCCTAGAGCCGCTACAAGGCCGCATTGCAGGCCAGTGGCCAGCTCGACTGACTATTCCTAGTGGGAGTTCTGTGTTGCAAAGGGGATGGGCCCCCTGTTAAAAATCGTTTCGTTCATAAAGGAACTCGTTGAAGTATCTTGCTGCTTATGGCGCGCAACTCTAGTGATAGAGTAAAAAAGCTGTTCGAGTCGAATTCAGCAGGGCATCCAAAGCTCATGCAATGTACGCTACACACGTTGAGTCCTGTTCCGGAACTGAGCGCAGCGGACACCTTGTAGCTACCGTACACTGTCTTGACTCAGCTGATCGCATCATATCGTTGCACTATTTAAATAATTATACGTGTTTATCTATTCAATATAGGTACTTATGCAAGTTGGCTTTTACATGGTCGTACACCATCCTGCGCTGGTAAGCGCAGGTGAGTCCTTGGCCGGTGCTGGATATTCCCACGTGCAGGCTCTTAGTACTACAATATTAGAATTCGAATTTTTTTCAATTATATATTCGAAAGACTTTGCGCTCACTCAAAATGTTATTTATATATTACATTTATAAAATGTAATGCATACAAACAACTAGCGCACCTACTGGCCGCACCAAAACGAAATCATTGGTACCATATGGTGCCTTTGGTCATCGAATGTTTTGACTGAAATCGATACTTAAAAATGAGCATATATGAATTTTGCCTCGGTGAAAGCGATAGTCGTTTGGAAGGCCGGCTTCACTGTACCTAATTAACAGAACCTAATTCTTCACTGAACTCGTTCAGAGTAACATTATCAGTTGCATAGGTTGCCATGCCAAAAACAGAGAACATCTTCTTGTTTGATCCCAGGAAGCGAAAAACTTATTACGCAGAGATGCATGACCTGTAGATCCTCTAGAGGTACGCCGGTTGTACTCTCCAGCTCAACGAAACCCTGTTCTGTTGGCCTTTCATCGACGATCCCCATTTTGCGTAGAGCTTTTCGACCCTCCTGCCGTCTATCTCTGACCAGGTTAATTGAATAACAGAAAGCTCTGATATACAGTTGTGTTACTCTCGCCTCAGCTTACCTCTCTTGAGAACCTATCTCTTGGCTGCGACAGGTGCGCACAGTTTTAGCCAACCTCCTATCGCAGGCTAAGTTCCCTACTTCGTCGTCCAAACTATGTTCAATAGTATACAGCCAACCACGACCGGGGAATCATGATTGTCTTTCGATTGGAGTCTTCGTCATCATAACAATAATCAAATTATTCATAGACTCCCGCACACAAACGCTGCGTCTATCTCAGTGTGATGCTCCCTTAAAAGCCTGTATTACACAAGTCCACCTCGTGCACTAAGCGCTTTCTGTGACCAGTCCTCAGGGAATAGAAGCACAGCCTAAGCAAGCAAAAACTTTCCTGGTTTAAGTTGAGATTGAGAACGTTGAAAGTAAAACGCAGTGCAGCTAAAACTATCAATGTATAATATCGCTGCATTAAGAACCGGTAACGAACAGACTATTCGAACAGGGGTCGGGTACAAGTCTTCGGGAAGGAATAGTTCAAAGATTCGGGAGTATTAAGCCGGATAGCCTTGACAGAGCGAGAATTGGCTCATTTCCCAACTATCGTCGCATCTCGCTATTTTAAGAAACAGTCTCGTGCGGTCCCTACGCAACTCGACAAGTAAATCAGATTAGCTAAATGGCTAGTTGTGGTCGCAAGTGAGTAAAAGGCCGAAGCCCCGCGGAAGTAGCGGACCAACTTTGCATGAACAAAACGGGAACTAGGACTCACCAGAGCTGACTATGCCCATGCAGCAACGATGCTAGCAATGCAATAATATTCTGCCCCATCTCGGAGACAGACAGCTATGTATGTATTGATAGAGCATCTTTTCTAGTAATTGAATGGGAATGCTAGATCAAGTAGTGACCCCATTGAAGAACAGCTGTAGATGAAGCCCATTGCTCTGAAGCTGGTGAGAGAACAGGAAACAAAACTAGAGAGTAATGATTTTTGATTGTGGCTCATTTTATTGTTTATTTAAGCAATAATGTGCCACCACGCAACTGCTTGTATTATATTCAATACGTTATATTGTATTCCTAATGGATGAGAGGATAATTCTTGCACGAAGAAAGAATTAGATGGATTTCATTGTAAGTCTCTATATGTCCGTCACATAGGTTCGTTTACTCGCTTTGATTGACTTATACAACATTTCCTGCCGACCGTCTTGTGTATCTTGAGCGTATGTACGTAAGTCTACACTATCGTTTGTCTCACTAAATGCAAATAAATTCTCAGATAGAAATTTACCTTGACTCTGGGTACAACGGTAGCGGCACCCGTCGCACCTAGCGCTTAGGACCCGGGGCGAGGCAGAGAATGAAAGAGATTGCGCTGCTTCGATCGAGTTGCCAAGTTGGCAGGGAGCGGTGACGAAATACGTTTGCTGGCAGCTCGGCGCCCGAACGACCAGAGAGAAGAGCTCCTAGATCGTCTAGTACTCTTATACTCCAGTTGTTATAATTGTTAGAACAAGTTTCCGATAATATGTACCTCGTATTCAATAAATACAAGTGTTCATATTGCAACTTTCAGTCCGAACTCTCCGTGTCTTCGCTATTCTCGGAGCCTTAGGCGTATGAATGGCTTTTCCTTGTGTTAGTTCTTATGTTTGAGTTAGTGGGCAGAAGGAAAGACCCTAATTTCTTACATTGAGCAGAAAAGGGCACGTTTAAAACGCCCGCCATTACTATTTGACCAACTTAGTTTGTAGTAGTGTGAAGTAGCATCAAGAAAGTACGCACCATAAATATATTATAATCGTTATCAAAGCCACAACTTCGGTTACTGCTCAGATTTACAAATGAGGTATTAATATAGCTCTGTTCGTTACACAGTTAATAAAAATGAATTGGGGCTGTTGCCTCGTGTGAACTGATGCTAGGTCTAAAAAAATGATGCGGGTTTGATCTTGGCAAAATATGTGTCACAAGGCTGGAACAATGTTAAAACACTGCATCAGTCTAGCTGTCTGCTCGACAACAGCAGGCAGTCATCTAGGCGCAGATGAAAGTGTGGTCGACCTGGGAAAGCAAAGTTTCTGATTGTCCTGAGAAACCTGCGATCCAGTAGAAAATATCTGAATGAAAAGAGTTTCTACTGTCTATTTGCTGCAGCTGCGGTCGAGCCCAATGGCATTCTGTCAGTTGCCTTACTGTACCATAGGAGTGTCTGCCTGGGTTTCTCAGACAGAATAGAGGTAGCTCCATGGACTCTCGATATGCCTGCGATAAGGATTGCTACAGAGGGACGAGATGCGAATGCAGGGGCAAGGTACCCCCGTCCCCTTTTACTATAGTCACTCCGATAGTAATCTGACTGGCAAAAACACACAGTTTAACAACATGGCCATTAAACTCGGCTAAGCAAAGTGCGGCAAAAGTTCTGCACGAAAAGAGTTCAAGAGCATATCGTTATCTTTTAGAGGGATGTAGATATGTAACTGTACAAATTTGTTGTGAGGTTTTTATGTGCCACTAAAAGCAATTATCCCGATGAAAACGTATCAATGAAAGAAAATCTTGAGAACAACTGTTTGGTGAGATGTAGCAATACTTTTTCTAAAGTTTCTTCGTCTAGAAATATCTATTTTACATTGATTCAAAGATACTGAACTCGCAACATTTGACTCTGATCACGAGTGGGCTATATGTAAGCCCATTCAGGGTATGGAACGGCCGACACACAATTATGGAATAGCTGATTAGAAAACATTTAGCATCGGAAAACGGCGCTCTCTGCTGTAACAGTGGCTGAATAAACAGAGCGCCACTG
Source organism: Varroa jacobsoni (assembly GCF_002532875.2). NCBI lineage: Eukaryota > Metazoa > Arthropoda > Arachnida > Mesostigmata > Varroidae > Varroa > Varroa jacobsoni. The sequence goes on from NW_019214614.1 coordinate 33,253, forward strand.
AGTAATTCCGATTCCGTTATCAATGGGCAAGAGATTTTTCGTGGTTCAATGTGGTCATAATTTGCATAAACCTACTTTACCTCGACATTGTTCTAACTGTAAATACAGGTAACACAGATAGAGTATTTTAGGAAACGACAATTAACGAGTGGCACCAATGAAGAGAGACACAAAGTTCGGCAGGCTATTAGAGCGCTGTGCGATTAACATGCAGGTAAACGTTCCACCTTTAGCCATCGGTTTTTCAAGCCCTTTAAGTTCAAGTGCTTAAAGACTAATCAATAGAAAAGAAAAGAATAGCTTCATTGAATCAACTTTATTTAGCACAAAGAAATTATTGTGAGCGTTTTAATAACTTGAACATACGTGAGAATTTTTTTGCTAAATGATTATTGCTAGGACTTTGTTGGGAAGAAAAAAGGCCGGACCAATAACAAATCTACAGTGAAACAAGGAAAACAAAGTCCTAACAACAAAAAAAAAAACCTAGTGATATGTATAAGTAAAAAAAGAAGCTAGCAAAAGATGTTAGAACGATTACATGTAATGTGGCATTACTTCAGCGAACTTCAGATCTGGTCGCAAGCCGTTTGGGTTTTTGGTGATGCATGTGTTGTAAAACGGTCAGTTCATGGATTAACGTACCCTCGATAGGTTGACCAAATACGGCAATTTAAATGACTTTCTTCTTTTTCTTTAACTTTATTCGACCGCGTGTCTGTGCTTCCAAAGTGACGACTCAGGCGGCCTGTGGTTCGATGATGATAGTCAGCGACTGTTATTAACAGTCTGTCCACCATTGTCACCGTCTTGGTCCCCTTCGCTGCGACCGCCCTGCCTCAAGGACTCTCCCCTGAATACAGCTTAAGTCGATATAACTTATGAATTTCTCCTATTTTTCCTCAACAGTGATACTCTTGCTTCCTATGGATAGCTGACGAGATCCTGTGGGGAAAAAAGAGAGCAAAGCTGGAAAAAGACGTACAAAACCTGCATTCTAAAGCAGCTCGTGGTTGAGAGAAGTGACGCGCCAACATAGAAGTGTGTCCAAAATAAGCTGCTGCACTTTGTATTTACGCTAACGCTATTCACGTCTTGTGCGATCTTTCAACCTGCCGTTCTCGGCGCACAAACCGTCGCAGTCAACGGGCAAGTGCGAACGCTTGGCGGTAACGAGCCGGTCAGACCCAGTATAATAGGGCCTATTTCAGTCTGAATGACCCGCTCTAACTCGTCAGTACGGGGACACAAAGCTCAAGGATGACGCTGAGGTAGTGACATGTATAAATTTCCGAGTGGCCTCCGCACGACGCCCGATCTGTGAGCTATAACCCCTCTAAACAAGGTAAGTAGCTTGCTGTGAGTGTACCGTTGTGAAAAAAGGAAAAACGTGAACCGTTTTGGACTGCAACGCCCGCTAGCACGACCCACCCTTTTTGGCTTTGTGAAGAGCTCGTTGCAAAAAAGAACCCCCTCGAGTGGTGCACGGGGCGCAAGAAGGACGCTCAGAACGCTGCAAGAAAGGATGTCAACAATGGAGGCTCAGTAGCGTCACTTGAAAAGAGACAGAACGCGTTGAAGTGAAAATAAAATATGAGACGGACGCCACGAAGGCAAAGGTGACAAGACTCAGAAAAGGGGTGAATATACACAAGGTGTTTGTCTGAGAGTAACTCGAAATCATTTGATCGTACAATTGGTTAAAGCTTTATGTTTTTGTGAACTGCCTCATAACTATTGATCTTGAAGCTCACCTAGAAGTTGTAGCAAAATTGTATGTTGCTATCAAGCTTAATAGGCTTGTTGGCGGCTTATTTGATCGTTTTTTTTTTTTTTAAATAAAATCTATTCCTTTTTGAATATGTATAATACGTGTCAGTTATTTGAATAGGTGGTAAATTATACGCTGATTGATGAGACAACCCTGGTAACGGTGCGCGGCAGGCGTGCATAGGTATTGTGATTTATGGAAACGGGCTAGAGGTAAAGGTATGTAGATGTAGGGAAAAGCCTACCTCGGACATGGCATGTAGTTCTACTATATTTGAACGGGACTGGTTATATTAGTCATCGATATGATACTTTAAATTTATATTTGCAGGTGATTATAATATGTGATTCGTATCGAGGATACGTACGGATTTCTGAAAAAGATATAAAAATGTTAGTGACACTTGAAAGACGGGCGGTTAATTTTACGTCGGAATTGGAATAGATCTACTTGAGGAAGGAAAAAGAATATTGAAAACGAAAATATTAAATACTAAGTACTGATGACCAGCACCGCTTTGGGCTGATCGTCACCCGACCTTTAGTACGTTCATTTCGTCTTTACACTGGCTACATGGACACGAACATCTATTTTGAACTGCCCTTAAAATAAACTGCCCCAATGGTCCCCTTTGCAATACTTCGGAGGCTTAGCAACAGCTGCAATTGAAAGCTGGAAACCCAAAAAGGATTTTAAGGGACACGTTTAACATGGCTTGCTTCGACACTATCAGTGTTTCCTATTAATGCTAAAGTATATCAAAGCTGGATTGATCATTTAGCGTATCTTGTTGCACTGGAAAACGGATCCCACCTGTGAAAATGTTCCGATGTGCTTCGGAATTGTACAATAGACAACGAACGTTTTTCCTAATACCGGGGTGCTCAACATAATGCCAACGTAGAATTTACGAATTTCAGTGATATTGACTATTTTTATAATAATGAGTTGATCTTTGGGATTGGGATACCTAATCCGCTTATGCTACAAGGGACATATCGTCTCAGTTCGCGCTTCTATAGCTCAAAGCTGAGGGTTGCTTTTTGCTTTGTTAGATAAATGCAGGGTAGAGTGCTTCGTTTCAGAGTGAAGATAACAGTTAGTAATCTCTATGTGTCCAGTACGCCACTGGGCATCGAATTAGTCAGTCGTCTACATAGCACAAACATTAATTACACTCTATTAAGCCTCTATAACTATTGACTTCATTTGATGGCCTTAAGCGATGGCAAATTTTCCCAGCAATGTAGCGGGTGACCATTTACTGAACAGAGCTCCTACATTGACAGTTACAATACTTTCACCTCACTAAAATACACCTCAATTTCTTAAAGGGAGACTTATATTGATAAAGGCATACTATGCACTGCACGACCATAAACCGTTCATATCCAATATCTATTAACAAGAGCTCTTGTTTCCCGTTTCAAGTTCAATTTAATCTATATCACCTCGGCCAGAAATGAAACTTAGCCTTTGCAATGCATCTAATCTAGTGCCAAACAAGTGGCCTTCGAGATTTGCCCTTTGAATTTACCTAACCGCAAACAAATTTTGTTGCAAATACACTCTAGTTTTTCTTGTCAAACGCAAAATGCTGCCAAAATTTTTCTCTAAAATTCAAAAAAGGAGCAAATCTATGTAAAAAAAAAATCTCGATGCTTGCAGCTAAAATGTATAATCGAAACCTCGCACTGTTCCGTTCACAAGTGATTAATTTGTCCTTTATAATGTAATAATGGATTCAGGAAAAACGCGATGTAGATTATCCTTTCTTTCGTACGATATTATCAGTGTAAACTTGCTTTCGCTAGTAAGCCCATTTCATCCGCATGCAATATGCGTATCTTTACTTCTGATAAGGCCGTTGAACCCTGCATGAAAAGCGTGAAAGAGCTGTGCGATACCAATATGAGCTTAATTGATACCCCTAGTCAAAACAATGTCGTGCTTTCTTTACTTTGCCCCTCAGTATTTCTACACGCTTTAGTAGGAAGCGGTAAGGAGACTAGTCCGAGAAGATCAAGTCAAAGGAAGACATATTGCATACGCATAGCCTTTTCCTTTTCCCTTCGTCAGAGAAATATGGATGGAGCGGTAGCCATCGGAAAGCGAGCTGTTCGACGCAGTAAAAGCAATGACGAACCCTTCACCATTAAATAGCACCATCGTGCGGTAGAAGGCATATGCATTCTGCAAAATAGTTACTCTCGCCAACCATGTACGCCACCAGAGCCATCGCCATCATCACCTCTTCTTTTCTTCGCGTTCGTTGACAACACAAACCCTAACGCGCTTCTAGTTCACGCTGAGACGACTTTGGCAAAGTCGGCGCTTTACCCAGTGCTTCAAGCCTCTGTACACGGTCCGCGCAACGACACCGCCTTGACATACGCGCCGGTCCTATCGCGGCGACGACGGGGCCTAGACTGGCATTCTTGGGCGCATTCAAAACACGGCAGCGACACGCGCCACCACAGGAAACGTTGATACGAATGAGGGAGTTCGCTGGCCTACGCCTTTTTCTTTTAACAAGGGCGAGTATGGTGTAGAGGTCACTCTGGGTGTGAGTAGAGGTGGTTCACAGAACTATGGTGCTGTGCAACTGAGCTGTCAAACTGCAGTCATGCTATTGCTCAGAGAATTCGTCTCTACAATGCCGCTGAAGTCAGCCAGCAGCTGGCGTTACGTCTGCGAAGGACGGCGTTTTGAGCGCCACATACAGACCTGTCTAATGCTGAAAGGACAGTGATAACTGTAGCAGTAGGCAAATACTACAGACCAACACAGGGACATACAGCGACACTAGTGCCCTGATGCAGAGGGTGTACCAGACGGCACCTAGCAAGCTAAGAAGTCCGTAAAGTTAATAATACTAGCATTCATGCATTCGCATACGTTGATAGCGTACCATTATAAAGTTCACAGCAATGGCAAAATTCCCATAAAGGGACTACTAGTATAGTCAAAATCAACTTTTGAGAAACGTATGATGTTGAAAAGCAAGACGAGCTATGCACGAATGCCAAAAGATTAGGTTCTTAATGAAGTGTTCCGCCAATCCCGGCAGGAGGGTAAGGCATCGGAACTGCTTCGCAGACTTCACGAGGCAGCACTAGGCTCGTTTTAGCCTTTCCAAGCATTCATGCACACCCAAATATATAGGCGTTGTAGTTCTACGCGGACCTCGAAAGGATCCGTCGGTAAACGACGGATTTCTGTTAGTCGAGTAAGTAGCGGCACTTTAGAGTCACTACTGCCAGCATTGGGATGTAACTGCTTGCAATTGCCCAAGATCGACATAGTAGCTTGCTTTGTCGCCTGACTGTCGCCCACCCACTCGTAACAAAAAGTATATTTTACGTTTTATTTTCGATGTCACCAAAGTTCGTAATAACAACGTAACCGCAGCAGTAAAGAACTGCAGACAGCTAACAGCGAGAGCAGGTAATGTAACGTCTAAAGAAAGAGCGAGCGGCCTATAAAGGCCGGGCGTTCGAAAGCAAAAGCGCGAGATTGGACATTGCTCTATTAATAGCAGTGGTAGGAAAAGCAATTCTTGCCGTTTTAGCAAAGTGGCGAAGTCCATCCTCTACATACATCTCACCGATGAGGCTGCACATAAACAGACTAAGGGTAGGGCACTGGCCTCAATTTATGCGGGTTATACCCCCGCAGTGTCTTTGTAAATCTGTGTATATGGATCTCGTAATCTTGTAGTTGTAATACGGCTTCCACTCTCGCTAGTAGGCGGTGGGGTGTAGAGTACAACGTCGAATATCATCGGAATGACGGCGGCACTGATCAGACCGGAACAGCAGAACAAAACTATGGACTGGTGCCAATGGTGAGACCAGCGAGGGAAAGGCATGAATGTGGTCGTGTTTGCCATAACGGTTGCTCCTATTACCACCGAAAACAATTCTGATCTCGCTGGTTACCTCCGAACGACGGCGCCGCTTATGAGCTTACTGCCACCGCCGCCACCATAAAGTTACATCTTTACTAAAAAGAAGAAGCGCTTAAAGTAACGAGGTGGCCTTGGAAACGAGGTCCTGTTTAGTGCGTCATTGACCTTGACGGTGACCGAAGGCATCGCAGGCTTTTCTAGTGAGCGGGAAACTGAGATGCCTCCTGGCCAGTGATCCTGTAAATCAGCTAAGTAGCAAAAGTAGCAACAACAACAGCAATAAGAGACAGAAAGTAACGAGAGAAGACATAAATCACCATTACAAAAGAAAGCCATATTCATAAACGAGAACATACATTTATAACATGATGCGATCCTATTTCTCGAGATGCCAGGCCCACAATGGTGCAAAAGTTTAGAAAAATAGTTATTTCAAGTTATAAGAAAGGCTAACAATTGATTTAGTATACAACTTTTCTGATGAATACAGTGGGTTGCAATGAAACTACTTGAGTACAGAATTGATTACTTACGTAAATCTTACGCCCAAATCGTAACCCATATAGCGCTACCAAACATCATTATCTTATCTTTTGCAATATGAACTGTAGTATTTTAAATGTGTATCCCATCTTTCTATAAGTTTGAATTTGATTTCACATCTTTACTTCATACAACAACTATATTAGAACTGGTTTTGTAAAATCTAATTGAAATAAAGGCACATGTTGAAAGACGTGGAAATCCAACAGAGCCGTCCCGGTACTTCCTATTCATGGTTGAATCTTATTTACCCAATTCTCTATGTTTGGCATGCCACGCAAGATCGATGATATATTCTTCCTATAAATCCGCGCGTACTTTTGACACTCGCTGTCACTCGTTGGCCTCTATTTCATGCGATTTGTCCACTATGCTAGCGCCTTCTTTGGACCCATCATAGACAGCCAACATCAATAGGCCCCTTTTATGGCACTACGCCTATCCGCAGCACTTAAGAACTGTGCTTCATCGTTTCCTTATTGAAATTACATTCAACGGTTTAACATAGCGTACAACATAAGATATAGCGCAATAAATACATAAAAAATTAAGTATTGTTTGTTTTCGCTGCTAATATTCACATGTTTGTGTTTGTTCATTTTGAAAATTCGTAACATATCGACAGCTCTATCACTGAAATCCTTCAAGAAATACTTTCACTCAGATGGACCACTGAAATATGGACTGTAATATGTACCGAGTTATTATTAATTAAAAAAAATCGTATATGCATATAATGAATAAATAAACAAAGTTCCTACTAACTATACTAAACAAGCTATACACAAATTAGTTCAACATCGCAAACGCATCTAATTGCTGTTCAAATACTGGTGCCCTTTTGCCCGTCTCTCCGTAACTGTTCTCAATCAGGCGACAGACGACAGAAAAGACCCTTATACACAATGTAGAAGAGTATCAGCTGACATGCAGTTGGACCCTGAGGGCGTGTGACGTAAGAGAGGAATCGTCGGGTCGGCCCGAAAGTACATAGCAGCTGCCGTTCGCGGCTTTTTTTGTGGCTAAGCGAGCTTTTCTATGTAATAGGAACTTGCGCAAGAGAAAGAGGAAAAAGAGTAGGAGAAAAAATATAGTGCCAGCGACCGCTGCAGCAGCAGCCAACAGGAAGAAGTTGGATCCGGCTGATGAATAGAGCCTTCGCTGCTGTCGCGACAGGCCAGCTTGAAATGGAAGCAGGTAGATAATATGCCGGAGGGCCTACGAAACTACTCGTTTGCATGGTTTGTGCGAAGCTCAGATGGAGGGGCACTGTCCGACTTGACTTTCCCCGTCCACATCTCTCTCCAACGATTCGCGCAACTACAAATGCCTGCTACCGCGACCGAAGTCGACTGCTGGTAGTACTAGCACTAGCACACAATAAGAACAGAATGCAACTGGAGCTCATCGAACGTGGGTCGCCTCTCGACGTACCCTTGCATCTCCAGCCCGGAATGTTCGTAGTGAGCGGAAGGGGACAGAAGAAGTCTAGAGGAACGAGACAGCGGGGGCGAACGGCAGAGGACATCTTCGCCTAGCAAAAGCTCAATACAGCTGCGATCGCAGCAGACGACAGCAAAAGCAACTCAACCATACGATGGGCGGACGAAAGAATAGGAAGAAGGAAGTGGCCATTGGGGAGAGGAGGTTCGAGTTACGGACGCCAATGGTGCTGACCAGGACCGGACGAGGGCCGATCTGGGTAAAATGGGACGGCGACAAGGGCTACCGAATACAGCCAAAATGGAGAAAGCCAAGAAGCTGTTACAGGGAAGATAGCCAAAACGATGGCAAGACGAAGGCTAGCTGGCGTCTAGTCATAGCCTTTAGCCCTAACCCCAACCAGCCAGGGAGTAAGCCGGCAGCTCAGACGTTGTTGTTGTCAGTCCTGAACCCCACGAACTCAGTGTCCCACCTTCGGAACATACGGTGGACCACTAATCACTTCCGGGCGGTGAGTCAGCTGTTTACATGGTGACTTGGTGCAGAGCGGCGTCGGGGTCTGCTAGGAGACTTGACAGAACAAGTAGCGGCACGACAACTACGACCACCACGTAGTCGGAAAGCTGAAGGAAAAAGAAGCTCGACAAAAAGCGCCACTGTAGGGAGTGCTTATATGAAAAAGGAAAAGAAAAAAGAAGACGAAAAGGCGAATAAAGATGTCCTTTTTTGATATACTATGTAGATAGAACAGTTACTTTGGTGGTACGGAAGTATGTTATTATATATTTGGGAAAGCTATGGGTGAATGGCTTTTTATGATGGTGATCTTGTGATTCTTGGTTAAACATTAATAAGTAAGTACGTGATGTATTTTACTTATCTAGTTTAACACAGAGTGTCCACCGGGACGTATAAAAAATGGGTCCCAGTATCTGTTGTTGAACAGGTAGTTGTGGAGGAAAGTAAACATTTAAGAGCGTCACAAAGCCGAAGCAATAAAACAGTCCATTACTCATCGCAACCTATACTATATTGCCATACTGTTTTATACAGGCGTATCTCCAAAGCTCCGTCTTTTTCCCAGCATTGTATTCGTATAGCAATATCTTCAAACGGCAACTGAGGTATAGAAACTGATGTCAAGTGTACAAAATTATATAATTGTCATATCTATATATGACATTTGTTATTGTATGACATTACTTGTTATTTTACAGTATTCCTGACACGTAAATAGGTAAAATGAGGCGCCATTCAGATGAGTCCTTTTATGTTGTCGGATACTTAACGTAAATCTGTCAATTAATTTAGCACATGAAAACACTAACGCGATGTCCAAAGATAGCCTGCCAAAACAGTAATGCTAAGTACACCTTGCGAGACGTTTCTAACCTGTAATGGAACTTTGGATGCTTGTTGTTCCTGATTATAGTGTACGAAGTTGTAAGGTCTTCGCGTAGGCTAAATAAATGTCACCATATCGTATGGGAACAGATGACGCTCATAGGTAGTACTGCAACTATTCAGCAACCTGCCACAGTGAAAATTAACTTAAAATGTGAATTTTTCCACGTCGATTATCTCCAGTTTCAGGGAGAAGCCTACGTTTCCTATGTAAACCAACTATTATTACATAAAGAATGACTAAAAAAATATAACGTTTATTATCTTGGAGTGGCAAGCATTCCTAGCTAAGCTAAAACTTAGATTTTTTTTAGATCAACAAGTGTCACCAATTGTCATGTACTGAAATTTAAAGAGCTTAATTAGTTGGCGCTTTACTTTCACTTGATTTTTTGTAGCCAGTATCCTGAAATTGACAAAGTAAATTAAAAGAAATGGCTTGTACAGCTACAGAAACTACAATGTCAGAGGTCTTAAAAGAGCTAAGACAAACCCTCGTAGCACCACGATGGTACGCCTTCTTGGTACGGTTCAGCAACAAGCTTCGACCAATTTCAGATTACCATGACGTAGCGGAGATCACTGTACCGTTAACAGATATCGGATAGTAAACGTATTATGCGTACCTTACACTTGGCCTTTTCGTTAACTGCTTAGCTAGGTGCAGACCATTATATATGTATATTTCAATGATGTCCTCAACCTTATTATTCGAGACATCAAGATGCAATTATTTATCTACATGCAATGTACGCCGTATGAGTGGCGTAAGACAATGCTTCAGCCGTCCGCATGGTGAGCACCGATGAGGGACGAAGGCCGTGAATTAATCATGCAGAGCGAAGGCGTTATCATTTAGTGGAAGATTAGAGCATTTGATATTTGTTGTACACGCGTAGTAGTTTATTTTACGAATTTTTCGACACGAACGAATACGCCAGTTGCCAAAAAGATACCTGTACAGCTGGTCCTGCAGACCGAGCAACATTAAACTAATTGAATCTTGAACATTTATACATTGCTCCCACTATTGCTTGCACTATTGCACTAATTTCAGGGCTCTCTAACATAGTTCAGGATTACAGAAACAGGCCATTCGTTTTTTCGTATATTTGAGTTTGTTTCTGTGTAAAGAATAATATAAATAGATAAAATATGCTAGAAGAGACGAAGCTTTCTCATGGTAGGGTAATATAGAGTCAATGGTAGCTTTCGATTTGCTCACTAGCAGCAGACAAATCCGATAATGAGTACGAAGCAAAGACTTGGATTCCGATAGGTTAAAGGTAGACTAAGGAGATTACATTGTCGAGTTCTCTCGTTCAGCACCCCGAAAGGAAAAAGATTCTAATCACAAACGCAAACAGTCATTTGAGCATCGAAACAAGGTCACAATTGTTACATTGACAAATTATGACTACGTCCAAAGGCAGTCATTCAGTACGTGTATCTGAATTTATTTCGCAACATATATATATATATATATATATATATACTGCAATGATACAACGAGTATTCTATTGGCAAAACAATATAAGGTCGATGGTAGATTTCTGTTTTACCACCGGCAGCAAACGGGTCTGATAATGAGTATCAGTCAAGGCCGCGTATTCATTTTGATTTGGGTTTATGTTCTCGATAGGTTATTAGCTATGGGCTAAGAGCATTATATTACTGAGTTCTTTCGTTTAGAATCACGATATAGCATCAATTCTAATTACGCCTATAAGCAGTCCATTGAATATCAAACATGTCCGCGAATTATTATTACATAGAATATAGGAAGATATTCCCAAAAAACAAGTAGAAACACCTTAATTGTATTTGAATTGATTAAATCGTACTGAATCGACAGGAGAGGCAGTCTCACGGGTTTCGGAAAACCTAGAATTTCGATAAAATCGTCTTTTAATATCAGAGTGTACGAGGAACCCTTTACCTTTTTCTTACGGCTCACTATTTTCTACATGTTGGCACATTAGTTTATCCGCTAAGGTTTAAAAGGCTTATTCAAAGCACCAATCAATGTTGGATTTGCGATCATTTTTTTACTAGGTCCTTTCAAGGATACTCAGCTAACCTTTACATTAGCCTCGACTCTACCCGGGTCTCTTTCGAGCTCGAAGTAGATGTCGACACGACCGATCTTACAGTTTAACTAGAAATGAACGAGACCGTGAATATCGAGGTTTCAGCTATGCTATTATGATGCTAAACATTTGAGTTACTCTACAGGTTAATGGAGAAATCACTAATTTTCTATAGGGCTACGTGCATTTGAACAACTTGATATGCCCCTCCATTTGAACACTTCTGCCTGCACGTAGCAACTATAATTCACCACAGGACATACATATCGCACCGTCATTCCGGTTCGCATTAAGCAATTATATAAAAAGATCCCTCTATCTAATAACGCTTATAGCGTTTTATTAATCAGATATTAATATCTAATTATCGTTTTCTAAATAAAATAATTCTCGAATAGCTTCCATGATATCTATTACCGTCCTACGCCCTAATTCTTCCATGTCAACCACCCATAACTAGATTCTCTGTTCGTTCTATCCCATTCAGGCCCATACGCTGATGGTCCTGCACTCGTTGCACGGCGTAGCGGCTTTACCTTCTTTGATGTTTGCTTCCGTTTAAATTGGCTGCCGACTGAAGGCTTTCTAGGTCATCGCTGTTGCCGTAGACTAATCTACCCTTCTTTTATCGGCACGCTGTTATATAGGCAGCCATTTCGAGCTAATCTCAAAGGGTTCAAATCCTGGCTGTTCTCGAGATCCACTCCCTGCCATCCTCGTCGTCTGGGCTGATCCAGAGCGGCGAGAATAGTCATCCGTTTGTGACTGAATGACACTGAGTGAGTCTATATTTGAGTATGGTTCTATGCGTGTGCGTGTGTCTGTTAGCCCGCTGCTAATAATTAAGGATATATTGTTGCCTTCCACAAAGCTATTTCCACTACTCGAACCGACCCCGACGCCAAGTCCGATTTTAGCTGCACAGTTCTTCTTCTTTCGACAACCGCTGAGTCACCATAGAATATCTGCTATCGGCGTCTGCCCTGCCCTGGCCTGACCAGCCGGCAATGGCGCGTCGCCCCACATTGTCCCGCCCCGCTCCACCTCGCCTAAGCACTACCAGTGATCGCGATGTTTCACAGCATTGTGCATGGCACAATGGTGATCTCGCGCGCTACTAACGTTCTCAGTAAGATACGGGGCCCGGGGGTATCTGTGTAGCTATGTTTGAAAGTATTTAAGGGGGATTGGATCAGGAAGAAAAAGAGGGTTCAAGGGAGGACAGCTATCGGCTACACTTTGCCGGAATTTAAGGAGGCGGCTGGTTGTAGCAACAAAGATTGCAGTAGAGGCGACGGCTGGTGAATTCACTAGTGTTCTAAAACGCTCTATCGAGTCCTCACATCGTCGGGATTTATGCACTGACGCAGCTGCTGTCGCTTCAGCCTGCGCTGAACCGAAGTTTCCCTTGCTTCTGGACAGAAGGAACGCAAGCCGAGCTAATCTTCATTTAATACCTATTATCTTCGTTTCGGCATTTTTCGCCATTTCATGCTGCTACTGCTGGCTGTTCTATACTGCTTTTGATGTTGAGCCCGTTTTCTGCACTCTGATGTCGAGCGACTGGTAAGAGTGCTGAAAGCGGTTTTAAGCTACGCCCGATACTGACGATGTGGTTATGGTCTGTGGATCTGTTTGAGTCTGCAACCACTGCTTGTTTTAGCTGTAAGCGCCAGAGCTGTTCGCTGGTTGGGGCACGCGATTCGTGGCTGGGGCGACCGGCTAGATAAGCAAACTGGTAAAGAAACGCGAAAGCAATAAGACAGAGTGAAAATGAGAGAGAGGGGCAAACGGCAGCTAAGACGAAAACCACTCGAACCACTTCGAAGATTGAAGATACTTTAAAAGCTCTTTATACAAGCCATGAACCCCGTTAGCAAAAAGACATCAAGCACATCTAGCGTTGAAGGTTCTAACTAAAGGACCTCGTCCTTCGTCAGGCCAAGATGACACAGCTGACGAAAAGTGAGGCTACGTCCATTCAGCTTAGTCGACATAAAGGCGAAAGAAGGCAACGAATAATCTGCATCGAGGCGCAGCGGAAGTGTAATTTTCGATAGACAGAGCCAGTAAGAAAAAACGAAGCGATGTGCTATCTGCTTAGTAGCTCGGTTATCTCGCACGGACCACTGGCTAGGCAAAGATACATTTTGACACGTACGAACGCGAACGCTGACAATAAGAAAAATATGGACAATGAGCAAATAAGATTAGCTTTAGAACTACATGTTTAGATTTGTGTCGGTGACTCTACTTACCCATAAAGTTCAACGTATTAAAAGTTATGTACCGGAACCTCTAATAAAGATATGACCCGGGTAGATAAATTCGAGATGCTGCTTCATGTTGCTTCTCTCCTCAATTAGAGACTACAAATGTAAAAATGCTTATGTTTACAAAGCTCGTTAACGAGATTTGCCAGATATCTTAAAGATGGCAGCAGGGGGCAATGAAGAACATGATCTCGACCACAGTTTCCCGCGCATCTGGGGTCCCTACATGTTCCAACAGGCTCGTGAAAGCCGGCTTTCCTGCAAAGCCTATTGTAGAACCGTGCACGGCAAAGCGAAAAACAACATGTACAGTTCGCCCTCTTGCTTCTTGTTTCTTATCAATTTGCACGAATTTTCCTAAGCTTGCTTCTGAAGACTTTCATAGTTGGCAACTTGGAGGGACGACGTGGGCCCTTAAATAGCAGCAACGAGCCGCCTAGGAGATTTACGAGGCAATTTCGAGTGTAGCCTCTGATTTTTTAAGGAGTAACTTTCGGCATATTGCTATCTTGTCTAAGTATGGATAGCGATCGGATATGAAAACCTCACTCAAGCTAGTAACTTGAAAAAGGTAGATATTTGATTTTTAGCTTTCAACATAATCCAGGTAAGGGCTTAGTTTTACGCACAGAAAAGCAGAACCATGTTCGGAGTGACAGTTAAGGATGCAACTGAGCAGAATCTGAAAAGCCATTTTACTACGGCAGCCCGAGATGCCAGTGCGTTAATGATCGGGGCTAGCCCACTGGGCACGGCTAGCAATGATGACCTTGATATTCCTACTACGCAAGCACCAGTATAGGTCGTTTCCCGGCCATTCAAAAAACTACAAGAGGAAAGCAGTGTCGTTAATAACCACGGGACATTTGAGGGTTGGGTCCCATTACTTAAAGCACTGAATCAATTCTGCCCTGTTACTATATATCGAGTGGATGACCAGTGTTAAGGTGACAGGCCATATACCTCGATATATATAAAAGTTTCGATAATATATATAGAAGTTCATTGACCTCATCCCGTTTGGCCGCACTGAGCGAATGTTTTTAGCGCATACATGCACACAAGTTACTGCGTAATGGCGTTTCGGTGGACCTGTTTAAAAAAGTATGGGTGGATGATGCCATTTCAGTAAAGTGTATACAAGGACAACCCATGTACCACCGCTGAGAATTTTTTCTGTAAAGAACAACATGTACGCTGACGTACAGATAGAAGTTTATAAGGCTGTTATTAATACATGCATATTTAGCGATGTAGAGAGACATGTTGGGAGTGTGTATAACTATATGGCTGTTTCTGGCACGATTTCAACCACACATGAGGGAGATAACATCTGTACTGGTGAAGCCCGTTAATTATTTAACTTAAAGACGTGTTTCGACCTGTTGATTTAAAAACTTGATGTGTGCAGAGGTCTACCGTAGTTGGCCGCGTAATAAGACTAATGATGCAAAGAACTTGATACTAAAGTTATCTGCATCATTAGTGAAGACATTGCCAATCGACAGTTTATTATTTAAAGAATTTCATTTGTAATCGTTAAAAATGAAGTTATCATATGCATTTTTATATCTAAGCATCGATCTGAATAGTGAAAAAAACGTCACTTACGCCATTGTTTAAATGGAAAATATCAGAATTATAAGCAATTTTCTTATGGCCTTCATATTCTAGGTTAGGGATTTTTTGGCGGTGAATACGAGGCCGTTCGAATTCTGTTACCTCATTACTAAAAAAAAAAATACACATATATTCTTTCTTTAAAGACTCGGTTAATCTCTAAAGTCTTGAAATTCTCCATATCGATTGAAAGGTTAATAAACACTGACAAATAGTTCAATCAGCTTTTATAATCGTATCTCAAATAGTGCACCATATACCGCAAAACCAATACACAAATTCTATGATACCCAAATTTTTGCCTATATAAAATTCGTTAAAACCATTAAAACGATAAAGCCAAGTTCAGAAAGTTCCACACCGCTTGTCTGTCTCCGCGGGACGCTTACAGGGGCACTATGCATGTTGCGGGTACGCATGTGTCGTCAGCAGTACGTGACAAATCGTTACAAGTCGTTCGGAAGTACGGTTGAGTTTCCTACACGCCAATTTACCTGGCCTGCTTCTGTACCCGCTGCTCTTTACAGGATTTCCTATTTTGCCTGCTTTAAACATTGGGCCACGCAAGGCAAATGTCAATCACCGGGAGAACGTCCCAGCTAGAGGGACGAGGCCCAGCCACGTTGACGCCATCTTGGTGACGTGCACTGCTGAATAAGCGGTTTGTGCACTTCAGTGGTTACAAAACCAACTGTATGGAATGCCCAAAACGCCTCGTTTGTTCAGTGGAGCCGATCGGCAGGTTTGGCTCACTTCATGGCCTCATCGCATCGGTCTATCAGTGATCGCAAACCATTGCTTACTCATAGGCCAACAATATATGCTGGCATTGTTCTCTCCAACGTAAAAGCGGACTCTTCTATTGTTCCATCGATACGTATATAAAAGTTACATCACAAGTTAGTTTGTAATAAATATGTAAGGTTGCTTAACAAATGGTTTTTTGTGTGTGGCAACTGTGACCGCGCGAACCCACTGGAGCTCCTCTCATTTGCTATTTCAACTCGAACGAGTGATCGTGCAAATGGATTGAAGTGATTTGTTTTGTACCCCGGCAACATGCGCCTGTCATAGCACAATTCCGTTATAAATCATGAGACTCATTATAAATATTGCCCTAATACATGACATGTAAGGTCATAGGACATGTAAGTCAAGGATTATTAAACCAGTTTCTAGTTATTGGTTTATATGTAACATAACAATGATACCCTACTGAACATCGGCAGGATAATCTTGAAAAGGTCCTTGGCATAGGTAACTGTCTGATCATTGCACAGTAGATTGTCAATCGAAAATAACACTTTCCTATCTATCGAATTGATCCATAGAGATCGTATCTGACAATGTTTCACTAAGATTAATCAACGGAACAGCTGACGACCGCCCTTAGCCGTGCCGATGCTATTAGTACATTCTGTTCATTTACACTGTGTGTGGCTATCGTTTGAGCACCAGCTACCTGTATAACTATTATTTGAAATACACCACGCTACGTTTCTATCATTGTCGACGCGGTGAAACTTACGTGCTCTCCCAAAACTGTATGTAGTCATACCGAGCAACAGTACAATTATCCAAAGGTTTTATTCACGCACAGCCCGTTCCCAACAGCGTTCAGCCGGGCCAAACGTTCAACGAGATCAAATAAACTTTTCGCTGCCCTGCCTTATTCTTTCCCAGACCAATTCTTACCACCCCCAAGCGAGCCAGTCGATTCTCATTTTGGCGCTGAACTAGCGACCCGTTTCATACCTTGCTTCGCTTTTACTCACCCTGCCGACGATCCTTTCTGACGAGAAAGTCATAATCCCTTTGCTCGTTATTATGACGCCGCTTCGAACCGACCTAGTCAATCCACACCCCATCTGAGTAGACAGGAACGGCATCCGTTCCGCATAGTCGGTTATATGAAGATTCTTTTCTGCTTTCGTTCCCTTCTAAACATACACGGAGACATAGACACTAAAAAAGGCAGACACCTCCCAACTCAGCGCAGACACTCCTGAACGGTAGCGGGGTTCGCGCACATTGACTATTCGCAGTTTGC
Source organism: Varroa jacobsoni (assembly GCF_002532875.2). Classification (NCBI taxonomy): domain Eukaryota; kingdom Metazoa; phylum Arthropoda; class Arachnida; order Mesostigmata; family Varroidae; genus Varroa; species Varroa jacobsoni. The sequence goes on from NW_019214614.1 coordinate 50,357, forward strand.
CTACCACCCATCCGAGTATTCGTCGCTTGTGCCGCTGCGGCGGCCGTCTTTCTGTGCCACGCCAAGTCTATTTCTATTCACTAGAAGCGGTAGAAGCAGGGTCCGTCGCAGGCGGCCGGATCCGCCCACACTTCATCTCCCCTGCGCCCCCCAGCGGCATCCCCGTAAGATCCCCGTGGTAGATCATGGCAATGGTACTATCCATGGTGAATGAATGTGTATAGTAGTGTACTTGACGAAGGAGGAGGTTCCCGGGTGTCAGGGGTTCTGGGATAGCAGCCCAGCCAAGCGGGGTCTGCACCAGAGGCGGCGGCGGCAGCGGTGTCTTCATCGACTGCATCTTGTGGGCTTGGAGCCAGCGGTAGAAATATTTGGGCAGGAGAGTCTAAAGTCCTAATACATTCACTATTTCTCGTTGTTCGTCCTTTTCTGTTTTGCTCTCGTCTTTTTTTCAATTCACGTTCCTGGTATTCTTTTTATTCATTACCCGTTTTTTGGGTAAACTGAAAAGACTGATGACTATATGGGTGGCTGAATAAGTGTTCGACTTTCCGTTTACTGTTGTAATAGTATTAAATATTATCTGGAAATGAAAATAAGATTTGATGGTTAAACGTTTATGAGTACTGTTTTGCGGTAGTTCATTGTCAGCATGTTTAATTGCGTTAGAGATTGCCGTAAATAAACCATTCCTGAATGGAGACATACACCTTTGAGTTCAGGTGCTGGATAGAGGGTTAACCGCGGCATTTATACCTGATTAAGTAAAAGTGAAAAAAGGCTGGGTTTTTTTTTCAAAGTAAATTTAAATGTATACCTTATCAATATATCCCTGCTACGTAGAAAGTATTACTCAGACTATCCTAAAGGTGAAATAGTCAAGTTATAATTAATACTAGTTTACAAAATCGATCACCTCGGAGATAACTTATATTTCTTTGCCAATAACCATGCGATACCATAGCTGTAAGTACTACGTAGTTAGCATATGAATATTGCTTTGCTGATTTCCAACTCAATAGCTATTCGATAAAATACAAGTATAATACTTAGATGGCTCAAACAGTAGTATATTTTTAAATTTTCCTGAATAAACAAATCCAATTACTGAAATTTTATTAAATTATTAGCCCTGAAAAACTCCAAATATTTAGCATTTCCTTTCAAAAGAAAACGTTTTCTTGTCAGAAGAAAACGAAGCTTTCCCTAACCTTGTCTGATTCCTGCTAGTTTCATCTGATTCTTTAATTGAATGAAAGCTATTGGTGAGCTAACGATGATGACGCGATCGTGCTCATTTCACGAACCGGTAACTAGATGAACATTACTCGCTTTGCCCAGACCCTATGCTCAGATGAGTCTTGTGATCCAGCCCCGCGAACAATTTTGGTCTTATCGATTAAATGCTTCCCATACATGCATTACTATATATAACATAGGTGTACCTTTAGAAAATAGTTGAATCGAAGTCGAAACGCACGTACATCAACAAAAGCGCGTTGATGCGACGGGCACGAGAGAGACTTCTTTACTACGAGGTATATACTCCGGAGAACATAGATAGCGCGAAGCAAGAAGCCACAAGCGACGACAAAGGCACAAGGTAAGCCTTAATGTATATCTTATGTTCACCATGTCATAGGTACGGGTAGGAGTCCTTAACGGGATCCTGCCGCTGCTCTGTTTCCCAATAACCATTCTGCTGCCGCTCACTCGATTCTGTTTCCTTCAGTAGCTTCAACACAGAGCAGTACGAAAACAGAACACTCTTTCAACTGACTACGCACACTTCCCAGTCGCGTAAGGGAAAGTATCAACTGGGGTATCAGAGGAAACCAGAGTTGGAGAAATACACGCTGACTTCGTAAGCGCCCAACGCTCGCTTCAGTGGAAGTCTGTGTCGCAGTAGCACAGGCGGCATTAACAGACAAGCGAAATCCACTGGCTTAAAAACGAACTAATCGTAGCTCCTAGCTAGCTAGTGACTACCATGGCCGCAGGCCGAATCGGCTGCTCAGGGGATGGGAACTCGACCGTTCTGCGCGTCGTGGTTTCAACGCTGGCCAGAGTTCTTGTCAAGTGGTATCGGTGCTGCTAATGATGGAAATAATGCTGGTGAACGGTTCAGAACAGGGCATTAGCATCGCGTTGCACATAGCAGAGCAGTGCTATATTAAGCTGGACGGTAGAGAGTGCGTTCATGAGTATCCTGTATGAAAGAAGGATGCTCAAGAGTAGCAACGAAGCTTACGGATAATAGAACAGAAAAAGGACGGCCGAGACTGATAGATGACAAACAGCAAATGGAAAAAGCATGGACAGGATACTGTAGAAGGGATAGGCACACTGTAGAACGCCAAGTTCAGGACAGGGCGGAGCAGCGCACGGACAGGAGCAGGACCGTCTAAGGCACGCGGACATGAACGAAGTTTAAAACCGCTCATTAGCCAACGGCATGGAAGCAGATAATGGCACGTGGTTTTCTAGCTTAATCAGTGCCAACGGTCTCGAAGCTGCTGTCTTTATCGAACCATGTTTCATAGCCGAGTAAATAATTATAGCTTCCATCGAATGACTGGCCTTTGTTGTCCATGAAATAAGCCTTCGGATATGATCCGTTGGTATTTTGTCACCTTTGACTATAAAGGACAAAGTCCAAATTTGCGTGCCGTCAAGCAAATTTCGTGAGTATCATCTGTGAATGTAAAAAAAAAATGTCATCAATTAAATGTACGAAGAAATAAAAAAGTGATGCCAGGCAGATTTTCCTGGTACAGCAATCAATATCTTTCTTTAAAGCAAACGTTGACGAGTGCGCATTCACAAAATATCTCAGGGTAGCCCAGTATTCTCAGACGATTATCGCCGACTAATTCTTTCTATGAAGATCCCTGCTAAACGACGTTCATTAGCCCTTTATAGCCAGTACTTTGATAACCAAATACTTGACATTCTGGCGTTTATCTGCTACGTATTGTTCTTACTACATGTATCTTCTACGTATATTCTTCCTAGGTGTATACCTAAAATCTACCTGAAAACAGCCATCGTGCCTATAACAGATTCCTACTACATGGCACTAAATGATGGTAAGGTCGAACTAGTTTTAACCTGCATGTAAGTGAATGTGTGTAGGTGTGTTCGCTATTATGTTTGTCACAGTTTGTTTCGATTTTCAACTGGTCAGTTATTATCTATTCGATCCCTGTTTGGATGCTAAGGGAGCTTTAGAACTCTGAGGATCTGCAGTTCAATCTGTACCCCTAGGTCAGTCAATTTCCATGCATAGGCCATTATCAGAAGCCATTCTTACACACCATTAGTAGCAATAGTTCGACTCGTTCTTAGATGCACAAGGACGGAGTGTGCTCCTGATTTGGAAATCAGCGCTAATCGCTAGAATAAGATGGTACACCTACCACCACTATTGCCGCCGCTGTTACCACGACTGTTTCTGCTTCACTATGAAATCCAGCAGGAGATTATTGGCATTATCTTCTTAAAATAATATCCCACCGCACCCCCACCCGTCTTTGTAGCTAATAAAAGCGGATCGCTTCGAGTTGCTACCTGATAAGAAAGAGAGGGATTATAGGATACTGCTCAAGTATTTTTTGTTAGTGGCATGATAAAGACTAAAAAAACAGTGATAAACTCTCGTCTACGTAACTTAGTGAAAGGACAGGGCCTGAGCCGGCGAAAAGCTCGCTGCCCGCTCGTTTACGATGACAAAACATCATATACGGTTATATCTTTCTCCAGGCAGAAATAGCTGCACCGATTTAACTGATAACGTTCTCGTTTTAACCCCCGTTCACTAGCTTGGCCCAAGGAAGAGGAAATCAGTTGTGCGGCATGAGATGCCATGGGCAGCGGAACGATAACAATGCCATTCGTTCCTTAGAGATGTTGTGTCACCGCTGCCCGTTCTCTTTAAATATCGTTTAGTAAATTCGTTTGTCGTTAAAAATATCGTTGAAATGTCCTTAAATATCGAGGTGATAGCTCAAGGTAAAATTCTCTGAGAGCATTTTCCGCGGCATCGAACGAAATTACAAGACTGTAATGAGGCGGAAGTCTGATACTTTGCGTTACCCTTTCTCCTACTTTTGCGTATTCTCCTACTTTGTCCAATGTCCTTTTACTTCTCTTTTTGTTTGGTATCATTTAATTCAACGAGCGGACCGCAAGCGATGCCACGCGATTCACAATTTGTCCTTATACGGTTTAGCTATATGACGCCAAATTCAACAAGCTGACACATTGCATCGTTCAGGAGTAGCATGGACTATGTCCTAGACCTGATCAGAGGCTCCAAGCGTAGACAGCCACCAGTTTCTCCAACACAGGAACGGGTTGGACAGCGATGGCGTGAAGGGACCTGATAATGCCTTGTTACAAGACCAGATAACATGAAGGACTTGGGTTTAAGACTTTGACAATATCCAATAATGTGTTAACGGAGTAGAGGCTGATATGGAAAGAACTGCGAGTAAACGGGATGCTTGGTCAGGACGGGTCGATACCGCATATCTCATTGGGGAACGGAACATTCGCGTGCTATCGTATTCTATGAATGAAATGGCTGTCTCGAACAATACTGTTTCTAAGCAGGAATGGCCCTTACTGCTGGGTCGTCTTCGACGATCTTTTGTGAACCTCGCTCAATTCACGTCCTCCAGATGAAGGGTTTCCATTTCCGGTCGTCGCGTGTGGATGGATAGTCAGCACCAGCAGTACAAGTAAGGGAGCAGAGGAAGCAACCCAGCAGTTGCTCTTCTTAGCTAGAGGAATTTGCCATGAATTAGTCCTTCGTCGGTCGTTGCAGGTCGTGTGCAGCTTGAAGAAACTTATTAATAGTAAGGGGTCTTAGGCGGATGAACAAATTGAAGGTCGGTTGATTGTGAATTGCAAGCACACTAAACACTGAGCAAAAGAGAAGGGGTGTTGATTGTGAGCAGGGATTGCTTCTCGTCTTTCCTGTTCTGCCCTTTTAATCCTTGCCGCGCCTTGTTAGTTCTAAGTTCTTGCATATGTTCATGCAGGCGACTTGCCCATATTATTATATTTGGCGTCACGAAAAGCGTCAGTTAAACCATCAAACGCCTTTGCGCACATGTGTCAGTCGCCGGGTCAGCCTGTTCTAAGAGGACAGGGAAGGAGTATCCTCTTGTGCTTCGTTCTGCAGCGTGACGGGTCATACAACACACGCCAATAAATACAAAGTGGCATTGTAAGCCAGGTATTTTACCCCTATTGAAATCTCTTGGCATGAGTTTTCAGTATCATTGAGATCATTTGAGTGAAGATCTCAGCAACGATAACTCATGATTATAGTTGAGCGCTTTTCCTTTGTACCTAGTCAGTAGGAAATTCGCAAATTCTTGTTAGAGTATTCAAATATGCCATAGTTAAGATTTAATCGGGGCGGGACATTTACTCAGTGAAAGCAATAACCTAGATAATCATTTATTGATTAGACATTGTTCTGCAAAATATGTTAAGCAAGCATTTTATGCAAAGTTGATCTGAACATAAAATCACATCTTATCATCACACTGGAATAAGCATGGCAACATCAAACTTCAGAGAACAACCTTGAAATACAGGATTATGCTGTAGAGAGAAATACAACATTTATTGCATTATATGACGACATTTGACTATAAAATATTAAGAAAATAGTCCTAATGTAAGCTAAAAGGTAGCCAAGCTTCTCTAAATGTGCTGAGTAAGCTCATGAAATATTATCTTCAATGAAACAAATCTACTTTGGTAGTTAGTCTATACAACGGAGTACAATTAAGGAAGTACAAATGTTCCGGAGTATCTGCAAGAAATCCGTAGTAGCGCGGTGGGTAACGTGGTGTTCGACAAATTGAAAGACAAGCGGCCATCTGGGTTCGAATCAAACGACGGACGTTTCGTATCGTGCTAAGAACCAGCCATCTATTTAATTGCCGGACATAAGATATGAGAAACGGTAAAGCCAACGCATTAACATGTAGCTGCTCTGCATCTTTATCAATAGCTACGCATAGCATACAGCGGGTCTTCTCATGCGAAGCTATTGGCGTATCATATCTTATTTTCAGCACAGAGAAGACAATATAATTAGGTGATCTCCCCTATTTACATTCATGCACATTATGGATGAGAAAAGATACCCGGCTATGCATAGTAATTACCATAATAACATCGATTTAATGAATGCACCAATCAATATGAAGTTTTAAGGCAAAGGGCAAACATAGACGCTATTGTTGAGGATCTTTCGAAACGCGCTGATAGCCACTTCTGTGACTTGGACGAGCCCGTATTTTACATTCCTTGAACAAGCCGAGACTTTCTATACACCTTGCCTTATACTGATTTCAATTTGAGGGCCGTCAGAGTATTCGAGGTCTTCAATTGCATTTATTAACTAAATCACTTGTCACCTGGATGTGTAACTGTCTCGAAAACTGACCTTTTCGAAATTAAAAACGTTTTGCTGCTTGCTTGCTTGGACGATGCAAACGTCTGGCCTCGGAACAATTTTATTTCTCATGTTTACTCGAGAGTTAAATGTTTGGACGCCCTGTCCAATAAAGAATAGGCCATATGCCGACGATCCTCCGAGTGTATAAATTTTCTGACACTGTTAGAAAAAGATTAACGTTACAAATGGCTTTAGATATGTGGTTCGATAGTGTGAACAAAGCTAACTAATAATATTTCATCACAATATATTGTCCTGCACTCAGCATATAAGTGGTCATGCGTTTAATTGAAATAGAGGAGTTTTCGCGGTTAAGTCAGGAAGAAATACTCTTGTTTTTGTAACACTCACTTTGGATTTCAGCTTAGCCCTATTACACTGACGGTTCAGTATGCGTTCCTTTTGTGATACTGCTTCCCTGTCCTATCATTAAAAAACATTAATCTTTGAGGTTTACTTTTCCTGCACCATATTTACTGCGATGAAGCTCGATGGCCCTACCTGGACCGACATGTCGGAGATATTGAGCGGGTACAGTTCAAATTTAGTTGGCGCATGACACGAAAATCGTATTTTAACCTGCGTCTGGATGTTCTCAGGAAAAAGCTAGCTATAGCATTTATTGCAATGGCTAGAACATGAATAAAATTCATTAGGTACTTAATCTAAAAATATACAATACAGGCACCTGCTTTCGTGTTATCCCTCACACAACAAAGGCCTTCTTAACAAACCGGTGTGATTTTATTTTACTGAATACTAGGACTGCTTGTCCAGTTGACTTCTACGATGAACAACGCGGCCTGCCGAAAGGGATGAGCTCCATCTAATCGTATCAGGTCGTCCAGACAACCTTCGAAAATGAATAGACTTTTTGGACTTCTTGGTGTCTGATAAGAATAAAAGATACTTCCTAGTACGTATCTCTAGAATTACTCTTTGTTGGTTCCCACTACTGCAAAAAAAGGCCTAGGTATATCCCCTCTAAGTTCTGGTTAAGTAACGTGATGATTTCGTGACGGCTAGCTATGTTTATATCTAATTTATCTTCTGATTACTTTCCACATTTATAGTTGCTTCCATAAAACCGCTAGAAATAACCAAGATAATTAAAACAATGTAGGTTTTTCTGAACTGTGGATATTATTTATTTATCCGCTTTTTTTTTTTTTAGTGTGAATAACGAATATTTACAATCGAACATCGGGAATCGATTCTTTCTTTTACTCACTTCAGAGGGCCGCATCTCCCATCCAAGCATCGTCATTGTATATCAGTTTCAGCATTCTCGTCGTCGCCATCTTCATTTAGGGCTACTTTCCTTCGTTGTTTCGTCTTCCAAGTAATACTGGCTTTGTTGTACGCAATACGGTGAAATTCGGTGAAGGAAAGGCCAGGAAATAACTGACAAAGCCTTGTACAACTTCGTACCTCGTACTTCTCTGCCATCCCCACTTCAACTCACAAATCGTTATTATCACCTACCGTAATCTTTTTTTAAATCCTTGTTTTTGCCCGTTCGTATTAACACCTTATATCAACTTGCCTATATCTCATTTAGCTTATCATAGGTATACAATCACATCCTTGATGGACTAGCATGTATGTCTGGTGCATTCGCAATGCAGTATGCGGTACTACGACTGATCCAATAAAGGTCTTTGCTGCTATGCAGTTGTCGTCCACGTTCTAGTTGTAACTTCTTTTCCCAGTTCACTACGTTCGTTTCGATTTACTCATTAATGATGTTACTGCAAATCTACGCCTGTCCCCTTACAGATAGGCTGGAATCTACTATCTACACACTTGGATCCTGCTGCGTAAGTGTATTTTCGTGTACTTGTTTATTGCTGATTTTTAGCGTATCACAAGTTCGGCGCTGAGACCGTCCGAGGGCATACGGGCTTTTTTGTCGTAAAATATTCAACCCGGGCAAAAATTCCCAAATCTGCATCATATCACTCACAGGTCACAAAACGAGACTTTTTATAAATAAATCATTTCATTTTTTATCATTTCGTTACGCGTGGCAATAAAAACTTGCTAAACATTGGAAGGCTTGATAGATCGTGTGGTCGGTACCCCTCGAAACGTCTCCTGTGTCTGGTGCGATGCAATCAACTTAATACACATATATCATATTTATCTAGAATCAGTAAGACTACCACAATAAAACTCAATCAATCGCTTGTGCCTCCCCCTTGTTGCCCAATCATCTACTGATATCGCATTCCGTATCGTTTGCCCTTTCTCTGGACCCCCAGCTCACCCTATGCATGCATACATACATACATACATACATACATATATTGAATGTTTCTGTGGAACATTACAATTCGCCGCGGTCACCAGAATGGCAATACGGGAAAAAAGCCTGCCGTGTGCCTGTCATTATTTGGAATGACTATTACATGATATATCGTTGTGGTACGCATCAACTTCTGTGCTCTCGTTGTTCGATTTCGTCTTCGGGGACGAGCGGTGCATTTCCGAAGAACTTGTTTATTACGTGGTAATAATAAATTGCTTTTTATTCGATTGCCAATCCTTATTGCTGCATTAAATTTCTTTACATAGTAAACAATGCAACAATCAGTCGATTGGTTTATTTTCCGTTCCCGTTCTGTGGGGATTCAGTGGTTATCAGCCGATTTTTCCCTGTCTCCCACAACGTTTTCCATCATACTTCTTATCTGTACATGAAGGGCAAATTGTTTGGGTATTAAGATGTAACTACAACATTTGCACGGGCGAGTACCCAAACTTAATAGAACTTGAAACAAGACAGTATTCAAACATTATTTAGAATCGAATACAAACATATTTGGAGTGTACAATTCACGTAAATCGGACAAATGTTTAGTTACACTAATGATATTTGGTAAATTATTTTTCAAAAAAAAAAAAAAAAAAAAGGCGGTGAACTAATGGTACGTACTCGCTCACGTCATAGTCGGTTTCCAGACGGATCTTTCACCGGTGTATAATAGTTCTTATCGCTCTACAAACAACCATTTCTTTCTTCTTGCTTTTTTTGCTCAGCCGGCAACTGCCTATTAATGATCCTTCAACGGATATCTTTCCTCCGACAAGACTTCGTGGTCCTAGCTCAATACTTACAGGTAACACCCATCTATTGTTCACACCGATAACTGTATTGATTCAGCTATTTATTTTTATTCAAATTCAAACTTATTCTGTCAATTTTCTTGATGAAATTAAATTTATTGACCACCCCACGGTTTTTCGCCTGATATTCCATTGACCATTTTCACGATGCTATGGCTCCTCGTCTCGTTCAGTTCGACAATCAGATTGTTATATCTCTATATACAGATGCGATTTACAGTTGTTGACAGTCTCTATCTAAACTTTTGCCACCATCTACTACCTAGATGTGTGAATCTGCTATCGAACTGCCCGCGGCACAAGGTCTGTCGTGACGATCGCCGTCACACCCTCGCCGATGTCGACTTCGTATATTTTTAGGCACTACTACTTGTTGATGGAAACACACCTGGGTGTCGAGAAAAGGGTCGAAAACGCCGATCCTGCAGGAGATGCCCAGGCCGACCATGCCTAAACGGGCTAAGTGGCCAAGCACATGTTCATATCAGTGGAACACCTAGTCAATTCCCAATGCTGTTTGTTTAGCTTTAAGCAATGGCACAGTAGAACCTTTGAACAAACGTAAAGGATACTTGGCAATTCTGACGGATCTGGTTCTGGCCAGCCATTCCGCGATGCTTTGGCAAAAACAGCGTCGATATTTCTGTTGTTTTCATCGTCATTGTTGCTGACTTTTAAACAGGGCAAGGCATTTCGCTCCCCATTATTATATCATTTGTCTGTCAGCTTTCGGTTATGAGTTTCTCTTTTGCAAGCACTATTTGTGTGCCTTCCTTTCCCTTGCCCAGGTTACCTTTTTAATTTGTTTTTATTTTCCATTCATTGCTTTTCGTACAAAACTGTGTACAGTTTACACACTTTAATATATTCACTTGCTCATCGCATTTTTCTCTATAATTCTTCCTCCGTCATTTATAATTGTATTTAATAATAATTAGTAATATTATGCGTCAGTATCTTTTGTTTTTGCTACATGAACATGTACATTGATTGTATTTCAGTGCTTTTGGTTGTGGTATTATTTTTTTTTTTTTCGTTTCTGTTACGTTATAACCAAGTTGGTTAATGTTCGGCTGTTTTTGTCGTCTCTCATACGTGCAAAGTTTTGATGGTCTTTTTTTTTTTTTGTTTATAACTAGACTCACTCTATAGATTAAAGACGACAGAGACGCTGCTCAAAATGTTCTTCATATTAGTCCTTTTCAATTTTGTCGTGCATATATTGTTCTGTCTTGTTGTTATCATAATTACTTGTGGTGTTGTTGAAAATGTTTTTTACTTATATTACACTTATGATCTGCGCGGATGAATTGATAATCCGCTGTATCGTCGCCATTCGGTCGCCACGTTCAAACAACACATGGCTGGTTGTCATACTTATACAATAACACACGTCTACGTACTGTACTCGAGGTTATTTTCTGTTATTATACCCCCACAATTACATCATTATTGTTATTATTATGATTATTGATACTGTACACGGACATTGCATATCGATTGACTCATTCGTGCCCATACGATGACTGCAATTCGAATGACGACCGGATGCAAGGACTTGCTTCTCAGCTACTACACCGTACTACTACCAGATGGTACAACAAAGACAAGCAATACCTCCTGCAGCTTCATAATGCCTCCTCCGCTTTTCATTCCATCGCAATCTCGTTGGCTTTTCTGTTTTATCGCAAGCCCTCACTGTTTTATAGTGATCTACTCTACCGTAGAGCTGACAGCGGCCAAAATCTTGAGGCAAGCGAAAACAGCAATAAAAAAGCCCTCGTCGCGTACCAAACGGCAGGCTGTAGCCGGCCGGCACTTGAAGCCATAGCAGCTCTTGAGGCGTTGTCCAACGTGTTATCGCATTCCGATTGGCCCTGCAGAACCTGCAGTCGCATCTCGACCTCGTGGCCGATATGTTCCCCCCTTCCCAATGAAGAGATGTCAATGCCGTGGTCCAGATGACCCGGACGCAAGTGGCTCTGCGAAATGTGGGGGCATTGATGAGGGTAAATGGACAGCGTGTAGAATTTCTCCTGCAGCTGGTAGACGAAACATTGCGTGCCTTTGCCTTCTTCCTCAACAATCATATAGGTCGTGTTCCCTCGACGATAATGGCCGTAGCAGGAAAAGTCTGAAATAACGAAATGGAAGTTCCGTTAAGTTGGAGCTAACTGCCTTACCCCCCAACACGCACACCTGTCAATCACTTTAAATGTTTATGCGTAAAACCAATGACAATCTACATCGAAGTGCATTCGTGAACATTGGTCCCGCAGTATATTTCGGTTTATTATGCTTACGTTTGGCAGATTTGTAGGGTCCGCATGTGGAGTAGAAAGCCATTGAGGTCTTGTGAACACAACCCAGGGTTGTGGCTGGTCCTACCATCTTGCACTCCTCTAGCGGGAAAACGGTCCGACCAATAACTTTGAGTGAGGTGCCGTGCAAAATGCACCTCTTTGGCGTGGCTCCTGAATGTGTCCATATAATATAAAATTTATCTAAATGTATCTAAATATTACGAACGAGCGAGCGTGTATAAAAATGAAAATATATAAATTTCAATAAATCATAAAAAAGAAAACGAAGTAACCATGCAGATGATGTAATATTTGAACGATAAAACAGCTCCGTGCCAGTTTATATAGCAGACCCGACCATCAAAACAGACGGCTCTAATATATGAAGACGCGTTTTATGAACAAAAAACGCTAGTTTCTGCATGCTGATGTGTCGAACACACAGCTGAATATATATATGGGTTACGTTAATAAAGTGAACATAGCACCGGCATCGAGTCATCGCAATCCTGTATTCGTTGTTGTTGCTGTTTTTTTTTGTTTCCGCTCGTTTCCACTAATCGCGTCATTCTTTCGTATTTTTTTTTTTATTGCATTATTTGTTTGTTGTCTACTTACGGTACAGAGTATCAAAATGGCGGCTTTCCTTATCGTAATACGGTTGCTGGCAGGCAAATTTGACGGTCGGCGCTGGCGAACCAATCTGCATCTCGACCACGTGCTCCGAACGGCGTGACAACGTTAAACAACGATAGCTCATCTCACTGTAAATTTATTGCAAACAAGTATACAGGTGAGCATACGATACATCAATGAAGAAGTCATAAAGCACGAAAGATGGAAAAAGAACAAATGAAAAGAGCATATTTGAAGCTAGTAGCAATACCGGCTTCGCATACGAGCATGAACGGAGCGACCTCCCTACTACCGTTTAACTATGCACGCAGCAGAAGCTCTACGAATATCTATTTAGCTTCCGCTTTTTCTGCTCGTGCCACCTTCGCCAGTGCTAGTAGTACTAAGCAGTAACGCTAGCCTCTGCCTGGTCCTATATTAATATATCTTGTCGTATATGAACAGGTTACGGGCTGGCAGTGACCTAAGAGTCAACTAGAGTTGCTTCTAGTGGGTCTACTAAGTCGACTACGCAGTGAATAAAGTGAATTTAGTTATGATATGATAAAAGAGAGAGAAAAAACCACTCAATGTAGAAGACTACCATAATGGTGTGGATTGCAGTCTTGTCTAGGTCTCGGCGCGCCAGCCTCTCGTAAACAAGCTATGCCGCCATCGTTCTACGTTTTTACATAGTACATTATACCCTATTATCACATCGGCAAAGCCGAAAAAGAAGAACAGCGTCCGTTGTGGGCAACAGCCCCATAGACGCCGGCTGACGATTTCCTATAAGCTTGTTTTATACTTTGCGCAGCAACGATAGATGATCTTTCTGTAGCTAGCAGCATTAACATCAACAGCGCTACTACGAGGGGCAATAGCAACCGCGAGCGACGATACGATTACGTAGTACATCCTGTACGAATATGGCTGTGTACACTGTATACCAACGCACTCACACTCATTAGCCCAACCAGCACGACACGGCATTCAGGAAAGCAATCATGAGTAGTAAATGTTGTGGAAGCACACCCACATCTCGTGTACTGTACAACGTTCTCGGTAAAGGCAGCAGCAGCAGCTGCAGCAGCAAAGGGAGCTGCGAATGAAACTATGAGAGAAAGTGGAAAGGGGGTGGTCGCAAAAGAGGAAAAGGAAAAGGAGGAGGAGATGATTGGACGTGCGTATCACGAGCAAGCTAGGTAAGACCCAGCTTCGTTCGTTTGTGGGTACCAACCACACGTACACATAAAGACATAACATCTATGCTAACAAACACGCTCGCGCAGACTTATACGCTCGTATAGACATTCAAGCCCCTGCTGCACACGGGCAAACATATAAGTACAATACAGTCGGGTATGGTTGGGACACGGTAGCACATCTCTCTCACACACACACATTTTCACACACGCACACACACACAGAAGCTATAGTTGCACGGTGTTTTCGTAGAAGCATCTACTTTGTGTTGTGTCATTAGTACCACAAGCCCATAGAGAAACTGAATGACTTGGCAGAGGTGGTGTTATACCAGCCATGCTGAGACTACTGCCGTTGCCGTGACTGCATCTGCCACTGCCAGCCCCTTCCATCGGATCCGGAGTGGCTCCGGCATTGGCAATTTGGTCTGCAGCGGCAAGAGGCAACATTTCAATGAGTAGTAGTGAATACGGTACTAACATAGAAACCCCGCCGTCGTCTGCATCCGAGATCCTATCTTCATGTACGGTTAAATATCCTCAGACATTCAAACGAAGAAGGATCTAAAGCAACGAGGAAAAAAGGGGAATATGAAAGAAGTGTTGGCAGCGAAGAAGTGTGAGCGAACCGAAAAGGCGATCCGACCAGCTATAGCTGAACACTTATTGTGCATAGTGCCATTCAGAAACCTACATAGGGTACAGAGAGCAACATTTAAAGAAGAAAACAACCCACTTCAACCCTTTTTCCCTTTCAGCTTATAGCATACAGAAACCCAAACCCAAAAGCCCTCAAATACTGGTAAGCATCAACAAATGAATGCGCAAGCGTCAAGTCACGTTCGGCCAATCCTCCAATCTCTTCACTTAAACCTGCGTGGGGCTCTTTTTTACGGCTTTTTCCCTGTTCTTTCACGCGGTGTCAGTGTCCTTCGTGTGCTTCTACTGGCTTTTTGGCGAAACCGGTTCGCCCGCCCGATTGCATGATTGCAGCTAGCCTCGGCATATCCAGCCAACACTATCGGCTTTTCAAGGCCCTCACGTACTAGGCGCTCTTGGCGGAACGATGCGCGTGTATGTAGCTATTACGGGCTGTTCTTTCATGCAACAAGGCTGTGTCATGTGTTACCCTTCCATTCCGTCTATATGTCGAATCATTACTGGAGGCTTTATACAGCAGCAGCAGCAGCAGCAGTAGTAGTGTACAATAAAAGTCATTTGTCGCATGGACTCGAAAGGGTAGCAGCAGCGTCAAGTGACGGATCCTCACTTACACCTTTCAGTTATATGGTGATTCGCGTTCTTTTTCTTCCTCTATCTCTGCTCTATTCGGCGTGCTTTATTCTCAACGCGAATCACGGACTAGTTAACTACGGTCACCTTGCTTTACTAACGCTAGGCTTGCGTTGGGTCTCAGACTTACCATTGTTACGCGAGCCCATGGGTATGATAGCTAAATCTTGCAGCGACAAGCAACTTTCAGCCAACCTACACGGTACACATGTTCAGCCCAAGTTCCTTTAGCTTGTCACTGGTCTATTCAGTTCAATGCTGATGCTCCGGCTTGTGAGCAAGGATCATTGTGACCATCAGTTTATTTGCTCGGCTTGGCCATTTCTGCGCAGAATGGCTCCGCCACAGGATTATGCGATGCATGCATGTATAGCCTTGCTGAGGTTATATGGGCTTGCCTGTCTTCACAGGAGCCATTTTGCCCTTCTCCGCTTCTTCAGAGTTCCCTTCAGGCAGTACCCACGTGAGTGTTTGTCAATCCTAGGAAAACATCGCGTCGCCGAGCTTGTTTTCGTTGCCACTGATAACTCGGTATCCTCCTGTAGTCTATCTGCTACGCCGATTTAAATCGCTGGTACCGCCTCTGCGGCTGATGCTACTGTTATTGACAAACCTACCACTGGCAGACTCAGTCACCATGTTTTTGCTGCCTTTTCCAGTTCTGCTGATGGCTCCCAGGTAATCACATGAGACTCACGTGCATCGACCTACTGAGAAAGCAGGACACAACGCAAACGAATGGAAGATCTCTATTGGGATATAACATAGAAGGTCGACAACAAATGCACCCTGTCAGTGCCCAGTCAGTAATGCTGCTGCCGCGCTTGGATCAGTGCATACATTACTCATTCGTTATAATATGATAAATCATCTTTGTGGGCAACTTCCAATGAAACGAGTTACCCTCAGCTTGCATGGACGTAAGGATAAGTATAGAACATGTGCGTAAGTGTGTCTGTCCACAGCGCAGGGGAATTGTACCAGTAGCGGAAACTGCGCAGCAGCCATCGGAGGCTTTGTGTTTGCGAAATCGGTAGCCGGCGGCCAGCGTTCAGTAACTAGACGCAACGAAAGACCTTGCTTTATTACTACACGCACGACAGGCGGCAACTGGGCAGCATACGACCAGTCGTTCGTCAGAGCAAGGACTTTTGGGATGACGCTGAGGAGTTGTAGTTGCATTTTCGGCCTGCTTGCGAGGTTTCGTCTTGGTTGTGGGGGTGAGTCAGTCAAGGGTTTTCACTCTCAGGGGGATTGACCACCCACTGCGGCCATTGCCGGTCATACCATCGAAAGCGAGACCACCGCTGCAGGGTGCTGATCAACGGCGCATTTATTTTCAACAACAGCAGCGAGCTTACTCTTTTCTGCTATCTCCTTCTATTTATTTGTGGTTGTCCGCTAACATGGCAGAAAGATCAAGGAAAATCTTCAATACCGATTGAAGCATCCAATACTAACATAGAAAATAAATTGGTATGAGGGGCCGCACCTTGATCAAATGCAACGATCATATTATAGATGTTCGTTAAGAGGATTCCCAAAATATTTTCACCTATTTCATCTGTTTTTCCATATCTCCGGAAAATTTGTTGTTAGGTCCTGTTAAAAATATAGTGAATTTCCTACATGCTAACTAGCATTAAATACTTGATAACAATAATGTTAAAAAAAAGCTGACTCGTGGAATGGATTCGTATCGTCTCGCGTAATCGGACCGATCTAACTTGCAGTCCGATCTCGTTCGTCCCATAAAAACCGCTTTGTTTCTCCTACTCCGACAAATAAGAATAAACTAAACTTGGTGAAACTTAAGCAATAAGTCCGAATTTTGAGCTAGCATCGACCGACTAGCCGCTGGGTCGAGCGGGTCGGCTGAACATTCATAGTACAGCTAGAACCCTGTTGGTGAAATAGCGAACTAACTCACCATTTCTGCTGGTACTCGACGACATAGCTGAACGTTCCATTGCTCTCATCCGGATTGTAATCTTTCATTTGAAAGATGCATACGGCACGGGCATCCTCTTCACCGTCCTCGGATATTGTAAGCTCGCGACTCGTGGTTGAAAAGATGACTCGCGCACGCGGGTCGCCGGCACCTGCATTACGGCGAATTTTCCTCCACACTGGCCTCTTCTGGTCGTTTTCTCCCATATAGAACGGAAAGAAACATTGCGGCTGAGGACTTTCTACTGCAATTCAATCAGGTCGACAAATACAGATATATTTAAATACGTTTAAAAAAAATCTTTAAAAAGTGAAAACCGTAGATAAGTGTCAGCTACTTGTCTCCTGTTAACGATAAACTACTGGCGAATGGCTGGAGCCGGGCTCCTTGGGCCTCTTCGAGAGAAGACAAAAGCAAAGCCCCTTTTCTCTAATATACTAACTGTTAGCCATTCTAATGAAGCCCACATAAGGCCACTCAACAATGGTCACGTGAATACAGCCGCTCTCCTTAGCTGCTGCCCATCTGTTGTCCATCGTAGGCCACAATTAATAAGTATGTCTTACTGTTGAATTGAAACTTTCCAGTAGGCTCTATGATTTAATCTGCTAACAGCCTCAAGCTGAGGTATATTAGATTCTCGGAAAACCCAATGCATTTACTCACTACTCGTGAATAAAAGCCAAGTTACCCTATCAGTGCGTTATAAAAATATCCGCATCAGGTCTCTACGCGACTACGACGCACCGATATTATTCTGTGTATATGTATATATAGGTCGCTGTACTAACGGTCGTAAATTTGCAGTGCATAGCGTGCACATATGGTGTAGTATTATGTATAGTTGTTAGCATGATGGCAACGTACTACAGGAACCTTGAGAAATAACGGCAGACATCAAAAGTTGTTTTCGCTTCTACCGGTACTTAACCCGAATTGCCACAACATTGTATGGGTTGGGGGAATGACACGTAGTAGAATCATATAGAAACTGCTCGCTGCTATGTTCTGTAAGGGACAACGTCGAAGTCGCGGTAAGCGACTTCCCCGCTGCTTACGCTCGTTTGACCCATCCACTCACCCACGCAGTTCCCTTGAAACCTCTAACAGACTCAATGATTAGGAACTACCGGACTGAACGGGACTTCATGACGACGTAATTCCGCCGGTAAAAGGACTCTGTATACCGCGACGCCACAGCTTTCGATGGTACTCAAACGGGCTTGTGAACTGGTCGAAAGTTGATGGTGTAGATAAAATATAATCTGGTTCGGCGAATTCTAATTAAGCTACAATATCCTTTCTATCCGTCGTAATTGGATTATGCGGATCTCGGAACAAACGTATTACCACTACGATGCATACCAATGTGAAGTTTCATGACGCGCGAGCCCTCATAAGCAGAGTACACTCCATAACAGGTGGCGTCCGCACTTTCTGATAGATAAATTGTTTTGCCGTGGCCGTCGTGTTGGTACATCTGTAACAAAAAAAAATAGAAACAAACCAGGAATAAATGGTGCCATTTTAACATTAAATCAACAGAACGTTTCGTTACATAATAAGAAAATAGGTATCTAAGTGCACATATAACATACCATAGCAATTAGAGGCTCAATATAAAATCATTGATCAATTGTATGGAACGCCGAAAATCACCCATGAGCTACGATGAGCGCTTTCAGTGTGGAGGCCCGTATCCAAAGTAACGACTAAATGACCAGTGACAAATACCGCTTTACCAATGTCGATTATTCTACCATGTTGAAGCCAAGTCTAGACTATGTCTTAGTGCGATCTCGAAGTTCGATAAGAGGAGCAAAGGGATACATTTTGTTTCAGCATTTCTCTTCAATTCAACATTAATTGCCATTGTCTTTATCGTATCAGCATCGGTTGATCGAGCCCAATCAACATATTTCTATGAAAAGCTAGCACTCACGTAGCATCTGTAATGCGCGGGATCGTTAGGATCTCGTATCAACTCCTTTGTGGACACCATTTTTCCGATGAAATATAGTTGATTTCCCTCCTTCCATCGTGCGATACATGTCAGCTCCTCAGCTGTCGACATAGATAATACTTACGCTGTCGTTAAAAGAACTTATCCTAGTCGTTGGGAATTATTTATCATTGTGAAAATTGATGGTTTACTATCGCCTCATCTGGGAAGAGACTTTGCAACTTTAAATTCTATGGTGAGTCTATTCATATTGAGTAATATTCACGTCTATAATATACTTCATATATATATAGATTGACAGTCACGACTTTTTAGGAACACCGTTACACGTCATTGTTTTATAACACGTTATTTTAAGCACTTGGCCATGTAGTCTCATATCCTTATTTACATTGATGCGCAAAATTTTACTCATTTTGACTAGTGTGAATCGATAAATACAGCTTCCAGTAAATATCGCAGATTTATCATACACTGAAAAAAAAAAGCAGGACGTAGATGTACTTACTGGAAGACTCGGTTCCCATGACTTCGGCACATGCTTGAAATCTGAACATGAGGCGGGTGTTGTTTTGGTTGCACTGATCAACCGATGATGGCGGCGTGCGACACTCGCCATGATTGCGGTTGTATGAGAAACGATACCGTTGATCGACCAGAGGACAGCGCTCGGGGGTCGCGTTCACTAGGTAGCATAATAGGAAATATTTAGTGTCAGCAACAAACAACTCCCAATCGGATACGAGGTCTACACAGTTAATATAAAAAATCTTCTATTGTTTGTAACGATCTAACTTCATCTTCTATACAGATTGCAGCGCTCTCTGCGACGATAATGCGCTGCGTGTGCTCTAAATTCTGCCAAAGCAGATCGAGATTTGTCCACGCTAGCGGTGCGATCAAACTAACGATTGTCGTTCACGTAAGCAAACTCCGTGTCAAAATCCCTGGGCCTGCGTTGCAATCAAACGCATTATTGGAACTTACACCAGAAATTCAATTTGTCGCTGTGTTGTGTAAGAGAGCTACCAAAAGTCTAGGAATGAATGTCGTCATGACACACGTACATCATCACTTACATTAAAACCAAGCTCCAGCTGCGTGCGGTGCTTCTATTAATTTGTAAACCGTAGAATGTGCACACACGAGTTCATAACGTGCACAGGTCTCAGCACATAACCACTAAAACGAGGTTGTTAGAGAATCATATTCACATATCAATGATCCAACAAGGATCTTCTTTCTTGAAGAACGTATGTCTGTACCTCATCGTTTGAAACTGGAAGTCACTCCCAAAAACCGAAGCTGCAACCCGGGATTCATTATTGCGCAGTTGGCAAATACCATATATGTAAGTGCCACAATAACGTTATTACATTAAATGCAATTAAACATATCGAGCTCTATATAGCTTAAGGAAAGTTACTTCTTCCCCCGGGGTACGCCCTTCGGGATTATTTTCGTAATACTAATAGACGTTAAGCCCGATGGAGGCGATCCATCGCAAAAAGTGCATCCAACAATTTCTACCATCCAATCGTTTTTCCAGTTTTTTTTTTTGAGAATTCCATAATATACGGGCTTCAGCTTCTTATGTAGATAACGCCACAGGTCTAGAACGCTATTTTGTATGCCTCTTCAGTGGTTTCGTAAAGGGGTTGAGATATCCTTATCTGGTTGGTGAATGAGTTTTTCGCTGGTTCATCTTTCTCGTAAGGCGTTTGATTCTGTGCCTCAGATATGTAAGCGTGTGTCTGTGTGTTCATATTAAAAGGCAAGTCTTCCTTGTTCTCCCGACACGATGGCCGTAAGTATGTGCATTAGTTCCTCTGTTAGCCCGAAGGCATTTTGTCTGAGTCAGCCTTAAATTTAGCTAGTTCCTCAAAGGCTCGTCTGTCAAATGTTTCCCAATCGATCAGTTTTTCGATTTTCGTTCTTTCTTAGCTTCATCATTTTTTTTTATTTCGGGTTTTCCTGGTATTCGTAGAAATTCTAATTTCAGTCAAGCAATAAAATGGACGATTAACCTCCTTGATGTTGGATACCACACGAGCTGTTTGAAGTCAATATATTTTATAGAAGAGCAAATAGACCACGCTTCATGTTCTGGCCATGTTGGTCCACTTCACATCAGAAGGCTCCACTCTGCCTTTTTGCCCGACCTGCTACTACATTTTGCTGTGGTCAAACGGAACCGCATATAGATTCTGCTGCTTCCACCTGTAAGAATCCTAGCAACGCGCCCAACAGCCGAGGAACGTAGAAGCCGCAGATGAAGAATTAAAATGGAGGAAGAATTCTTCATTGTATTTCCACTGCTCACTGTTTATTCTGTGTGAGGTCGTTGGCTGCTCCTCCATAAATCATAATGCATCTGTCAGTTTCCGTGACGTCTATGTCCATCTTCGACCTTGCAGGTGTTTAATACCGCTTCAAACGTATAGTCGGATCTTTGTCACCTAATGTTTGTTGAGGACTTAAAATTCAATCCTGTGAAGGGGCATCTGAGTAACGACAGCGCTCACTGTCTAACCCCTGGGTTGCGTGCCGAAATGATCGTCGAGCTGTGCGTGGCATCTTGCGTCATCTTGTTTGATCGTCCTATCTCGTTTTTAGGCAGGCAGTGTTTGCCTTAAGCCGGAACCAAGGAGGTAGGCTTAGACAGCGGTGTTCTCCCGCCCATACAAATGTAACCATACGGTCTTACCCACACAGTCGTATGTCCTGACAAATCAGCCTCGTGAAACCGTCTTACTCGTTCGCACGAGCAGATGAGCCAAATACGACAGCACTGAAAATAGTATCAATACTGCAGTTGGATATGGAAATGGACCCGTTATCGCCCCGAGACGCAACAGATAATGTGGATAGCATCAAGCAAAGTCGTCTCAATGGCTTCATGTTTACAATATGGTGTACAAGTAAAAATTGCCACTATTGAACGTAACACTATTCACGAGTTCGCTCATCGAGAAAGCGATCGCACCATAGGATTATGCTAAGTAAGCGTTTAGGTTTCGCAGTCAGAAACAATCAAATTATGTTGTTCTGTCCGGTCACGACTTTTTGCGAAGTAGGCAAACGGCATCGAAGCCCTCATACGTGCAGATGAATGGCATTATTATGCACGGAACCATAAGGATTTTAAGCATGCTCCGTTGTTTATATTCTAGAAGTAGAAGACCTTTATATGATGGACTCTCGTAACTACACGCTGGCTGTTTTTATGTCATTCATAAACATTTGTGTATTTGAATGCTACAAATTTATAGTAAAAAATAAGTGTTTGTACACACTCTGTTGTTGCAGTAATCGATCAATGCAGCGCGTTGGCAATTAACGATATGATGGTGCTCTCCATATGCATCCCTATATCGCGAGGGCTTTCATTTTTTTAACTGCAATTCTTCACTATATAATTAGATCGAAGATCTCGCTTTTGGCATCTAACGTCATAATTCGATAAGTCAATTATCTGGGTTATGAGCGATCCAATTTTGAAGGTTATTAGCCGCTAGCTATGTTTCGCCTGAGCTGTGAACTCCTCAAACGGTATTTCCCTTTCAAGCACGGGTAGATAATTGAGCAGTATTTTAATGTAGCTCGAATCTATAGTATATAATTCGTCCGTTAAAGTTACTTACCTCGGATTAGGAGGACAGTGGGCAAATCGGATTCAATCTGATAACGGACCGAGCTGGCGTCGGGCCTTGCTTCCGATGCATCAAAACATGGCGCTAAAAATAGCAATAAACAAAGACATATTAAAAAAGTACAGCAACACACTCCTAGCTAACACTTCAAATTGTAAATTCAACTCGGGGAAACGTTTGAATTCTCGTTAAGGTCAAATTAAGTTTCAAAAGAGCATTATGCCCAACAAATATCTCCGGTATCCCTCGCAGTAAATATAAATAAAGGGTTCAGTGGATTTTTTTTTATCATAACATGAAAAATGTATGGATCATGTTGAGGCGGAGTCTCCCTTTTACTTCTATTCAATGTTGTCGGCATTTTATAGCTATTGTCCTGAAAGTTAGAGACCCTTTTAGGTTTGATAACATACTACCGTTGGTTTGTTCCATTTCATGTTAGATTACTTTGGTGTTATCTCCACAGGAGAGGAGTTCCCTTGAAAAATAAGCCGACATAAACTGCCTTGTTAAACGTCCGTACGGGTTTCCAACCTTCATTTGTGCGGTGAGGCTATTTACGTTGTAAATGGTAGACAAAAGGTAGCTGGGATATTGTTGGGAAATGCCCTTTAAATTCCCAACAGATATATTTTATCACAAGGACAACACTACAATTGCGAATTCTATCACGAACGATTTGTCACCCGACAACGATAGCACATCAGTCAGTTACTTGAAATTATAACATTGTCATATATTTTAATTCATACCAATCTCAACCCTTCATACTTACACACTCGATATTGCAGAACATTTGGATGTTTCTCGTGTATAATAAATCCACGATAACACCGGTCTCTCCTGTTAACAATAAATACAAATAAGTTAGTAGTAGAACAGGTAGTTCCAAACTTATCAGGACCGATTCAGTCAGCGACTTCAAACTATGTTAGCAGCATAAACAAATACTATACAACCATTGGAAAAACCGATTAACGCCACTTTATCGTCAATTTCCAGTCGCGTCGGACGTAAGAAGAGAAACGCAGAGAAAACCTGCCTACTCTCCTTGCCGTGACCCGAAAACGTACTGGCAGCCGTCTCTCGTCGCATATACACATAGATAGCATCGCTTCTGTTGCTAGCTACAGTTCTGAACGCAAGATCCCTCTCTCTCGCCGCAGGTATCTCCTCTAGTAACTGCTTCCTATTGCTTCTGGCCGTAGGATCATCTCAGGCCATCGCAATTGTCAACGAGGTGAACTAGCAATGTAAGACGGTGGCCTTATCGGGTTCGTATTTTGACTTCTCTCTCTGTCAATCGCTCCGTTTCTAACTTTATCACTAGGCTGTATTCCTTCCCCCTCACGGCCAACTTCATCGGCTCCTCTTTTTGCACGCACAATTCGGCATAGTTGCAGTTGCAATCTCCGAGGGTATGGAATGGATGCGCCGGGATGCAGCAAATGTTAAATCTTCTGCAAGACAAGCTACCTTTTCCTCCTAGCTTTAGCTAGCTCCCTCTAGCACGAAGTCAGCTTCGGCAGCTTTCCTTTGCAAAGGAAGCGAAGACTTCCGCCGCGATCCGTACGTGACAAGCATTGACGCCTGCTCAACACAAGATACTGCGATAACGGCGGAGAGCGTCCTGCCGCGGAAAGCGTGGCATACCATGTGCATTTTGTTGGTTCGACATAGGTGGGTAAATCGGTTGGCGATACTCGTGGAGTAAACATTGCCCTGTTCGGTGTTGGCACCGATCAGGGCCTGCGCGCACCCATAGACCCCGCCGCATTGTTAAAGATTAGTTAGCCCTCCGGTCGGATACACACAACCTGGCTAGAGTGCTCGCACAGGTTGGACAAATGTCATTCTGACAAAATGCATTACTTCTTGGCGCGGGCTAGATTTCTCTTGTTCGACGGGCCAGCGCGAATAGAAGGCCAGCGCTCAGAATCTATGTTATTGTTGGCATTGGAGACTTCATCCCTACAGTCGAAACAGGCACCATGGAGAGGGTTTGATGACAGTTGAATCAAATAAATATTGTATATATAACTATGCAAAATACTAACTTGCCATATATATGGCGATATATATATACACGATTGCTAAACTATATATATATATATATATATATATATATATATATATATAGCTTAGCAATCGTGTAAATAATCGCTATACGACAAAGCAATATCCCGCCACTGTTCATATTTTTCAAGTATTAACATGGTCCAAATAGTGCGCTCTAATATAAGCTAATTAAGTAAAAGGCTGAAATGTATCTAATGTATAAGACAATTATAATAAAGGCATCTATAATAAGACAAACGAAGCGGTCATTGAAGCACGTGGTCTTGTTTCAAATTTTTACCAGCTCCGAAAGGTTGAGCCTTCTTATTTGCGACACGTCGGCTGTGATTGGGGAATTAGACAGACGGAAAGCAGAGATTCCTGAATCCTCGAACATTGGCCACTTTGGCGCTAAGCACAGCCAACGTCACGGGACAAAGCAGAAAGGTAATACAAGCTTGCCATTCAATTGAGTTCACTGCATGAAGTTCCATACGGTTACGAAAATGGTACGGAGACGATGGCAGGTTTGCAACAGAGACAATTTCAGGTGAGATCAATTTTACTTGGTGAACTCTTGATGAAAATGAATGAAGCAGACTATCGACTTTTACCGCTAATGTAGCAAATAGGACGTCATAGGTAAAGCGTAGGTTACCGCACTGATTCTCAGATTAGGATTTATTTGGGTCATCGAAAAGATTTGAAGACATTACAAAAAAAACCCGAGAGAGACGTATCCAAACTAAACGGGGCGGAATAGGATAAGATGCTTGATACTGCATGTCGCTGCACGAAAGAAATTGCACTTACTAGCCTGACATGCTGAACGTCTGATGAAAAGTTCTCTGTAGATTACAACGAGACTAGTTGCTTCAATTTCGATTGAACGTTTTTATCGTCGGAGACGGTACAAGGTGAACAAGAAAAAGGGCAACAAAGTTACACAATATATAGGCACCACTGTTGCGTTTAATAGCTTAGTTTAATGGGAAACAAGTTGATTTACAATTACCTCCTGTGTAAATAGATTAGGATAGAGTCGACTAAAATGAGGAGTGTGCCTGTTATACTCTTTTGAGGCGTGCATCAAGCATGTCTGTTGTATATACATATATATATACATGGTGCGAAATGGACATTTAAGAAAATGCTACCAGTCCATTTGAGTATTTCTAGTATCACATATGTAATGGATAAGATATTCTCACAGGGTATATACGGTGACGAAAAGATAGCCGATTACTTACGTGTCATCAATGACGAACGAGTGCTCTTTGTCGTTGGATCCACCTAAAGAGTCTAGACATTTGCCACGTGCTAGAAAGTTGTTTCGATCAAGCCGAAGCGGGTACCGTAAGCCCTGTTGAACCCAATCATCTATCCACTGCGATGGAACCACGCATGCTGCCTGGCGAGCTTCTGCAAACATTGCAAGCAGAAAAACAATGTCAGGAATAAGGAACTGTTGGCAACAGTATACTTCAGAAATAAGTTTGCGTCAAATAGTACTTGCAAAAATGCGATCTCGACTAACTATTTATTACGCTAGCCTACATTTGTACATATAATGATTACAACTGAGATAGCACCACATCCGACTGGAGTATTATTTGAAACAAATATACTATATGTGTGCCTCAACCAAACGCTCGAAAATGCTATAGATTCTTATTATAGGGTTTCCTATATACTTCTGGGGATTTAGATAGAATTTCACAGCCTGTAGTACACCAGTTTTCTCCTGTATTTAAGGGTCACATTTGGCGAAATTGGCAAGTTGGCTCCTCAGGATAGGGAAGGTTCCCGCAAGGCTCGGCTAAGCGGTCCCTATTATCGTCTGTTTCGGTACTCAGGATGCTAACCCACTTCCTACATGCTTGCCGCAGGTTAGAATATGGCTTTGCATTTGTTGGATTTGATGCAGCTGGTGCAGGCAGAACGGCATCTTATCTAGATTTGCTGCTAATCACCGCGCTCTGGTAATACGCGAGTCTTATGTAGACCTGCTGGAACGACATCCTTAAGGTAGCATAAACAGATTGTCGAGTTTTTACATTGTACTGTTTCCCCACGTTTACAGAGAAAGTCAGGCTGTTGACTTATGGGTCTGTATAGAGGGAAGAAGTGAGGGCGGAAGCACGAGCGACGACAAACCGATGTAACGTCGTCGTGGACTCTTTCTGAAGCTGAGCTGTTACAGAAGACGAACACAGAAAACACGCTAGCTGCAATGAATGGCGTGTGTTCGAAAAGCCCAGTTGCCTCTGCAGCAATATAATACAGAACTAATCGCCTTGGGCACGTCTTGCAAATAAGTCGATGCAAGGATTAAGAATCTGCTGAAATCCTACTTTGTTTGTTACTGTATTGAACAACATATCTATATATTTCTTTTAATTTCTTAGAACAAGTACAAATACATGTTTATGTTGTTTCGGCTGCAGTTAAACAAGACCTCTTAAGGTTTTCCACGGTCTGTGCTTTCTTCGACCTTGGTGCTCGTCGTTCAGATGCAAAAATTGGACTTTCGTCTGGTCACGCACGAAACAAGCTGAGTAAATTTTAGTGCTCTCTTTATGATGTCTCCCCTTTCTTTGCACAAGGTTCAACTCTAATTCGTGCGGCTATCTCAGCCTGTGATGAGGTTAGTTAGTCCAATTTACGAGATGACGAATTGTAAAGTATCCACTTATATTGAAATCCAATGTATTATTGCATATCGACATAACCATCTGGTGGTATAACCAAGACGGTTCTGTCACACGTCCCCGTTCAGTGTACGCACACACAATATCTGAAACACCTGCGCCCCACCCACGTCCTACTGCGCCAAGCTACGTATGCGTACTACATTTGTATATATGTATAAATATATTTTAGCTTGTCGAACAGTTAGTGACCGTTTTAAAAAACAAAAACAAATATGATCAAGACATCCGAATGAGACTGTTAGTTGAATTATGCGCCGTTTCTATTGGTAACATTCTGCTATTTTTTTTTTTCCGAAGAACAATGATCTCATTATTCTAGAACCTCTGGGGCGTCTGCACAAAAGTTATGACAGGTGATTTTTAAATTTCTCTTTTGAGACTAAGTGAACGCTATTAAGAGAGTTCTGCAGCGACGGACACAGATAGTAGTCTAAAGGCATAATTTGGCAGATGCATTAAAATTTTCTAATTAAGTTCATTCAATTTCAGCCAGGTGGCTAAATGTATATGTGGTCTGGCAATGTCATAACGGAAAACAACGCTTTTTCTGTTTCGGTTGATTCTTTCAATGGCTTATTGTATTCTCTCCAGTTATTGATAGTAGAGATCCAAATGAATCGTTTTGTTAGGTGGGACCGATTCATTTTCAATTTCAGCACGCGCATAGCGTTACCTTTTTTGGCACTTCCCTAAGCTTTGGCACTGATTGTGGTGCACATTCTTTATCTGCCTATTATTTTTGTATGTAATCTATTTTTTCAGAATTTTTTTTTATTTAGAAAGAGTTTAGCAGATAAAATTAAGGCGGAAATTCTTCTACGTCACTACAATAAAAGTGACAAGGATACCGTTACTCTCGATAACGCACCTTAACAATAAATAGTACAATTGTTTTAGACGTTTCGACGCCGTTTGAGCCTTTATTATAATGAAACTTTACTTAATCTAAATAAAGACCTATCAACAATGTTGACACATCTATCTACCGTCCAATCTCAACTTTCAAACGCCAGCCTAATGCGACTCATATTACTTGCGATATAACTTTCATTCGATAAACGTTTAATACTTTTTCAATAATTCAACGTATAATTTTTTTACATTATTATAATAGATATGCCTATTTACATGAAGTTACAATATCTTATAATGCTACATTATTTTATGTATTCTATGAACCATTGCTACTGCCGTGTTCACAATCGAATATCCGCCTCCTAGGGGTCTTTCTGAGTTAAACGCGACTTGAGTGACTGGTTTGGAGCGAAGCTTCCTTTGTTACGGCAATGGGTATCGTGTAGGAGCAAAGTAGCCAATCCTATTGTAGTAAAGGAACGATGAGAAGACAGGAGCCTGAGTGGCAACATCTGTTGGATTTCTCCGCTGGTTGGCGAACCGGCCCCAAATGTGCTAGGACCCCATTCCAGGACAGATTACCGGCCACTGTAAGCGTTCAGGTCAATCCTGTGCCTAGTATATTGTTGTTGTCTTGACTGCTGTGACGTTATTGTCATAACCCTCTACCGCCTGTTGTTTTTCCCTTGGAAAAAGGCACTCCAAATTTTGTTTCTTTCTCCCCTAGTGTCCCTATCCTTAGGCCTCTACCGGCGCCCATCGACTGAACTATACCAAAGTGCATTAGTCAGTATTGAAGATGACAGAAAGGCCAGTGATAGCAGCTATCGTTGACGGACCACACAAACCACTGGGTTTGAACCCGCAGAACTGAAGACAACGGTGATAGCATGTTATATATCAACTAATGTATATATGTATCTATGCGAGTTCACATGAGCCGTATGGGAGCCGCTCGCTACCTTAAATACGGTGTCGCGAAGACAAGGAGGCGACATCGGTTCTTAGCTCAACTTGGCCGACCGCAGTTTGGCTCAGCAAAAGGGAAATCGAATGTGCAAAGTGTAGCAGCAGGACCGCACGAAATCGCTTGTTGTCTTCGCTTACCTGATGCGCTTCTCTGGGAACAGAGAAAGGAAGCTAGTGAATGATAGTATTATATATGCAATCTTCGCTTAGATAAAGTAGTTGTGTAAGAAGAAGCTTTCTGAGGGACAACAGCTGCACTATGTTCCATTCACCCATCTAGCGATCCTGCAGAGCACATTCGATGGCATCATCTGGGATGTGGGGTAACCATTCGAAAGGGGGTCTGTCTTTGCTGCAAGATCTATATGATTATACCGTGCTATTCAAGAAGATACGCCGACAATAGGACTCTCATCGATCAGAGAAGGAAAGGGGATTATCTGTTTATTCCTTCAGACCGGAAAACAGCCAAGATCTCCTACTGCCTGTATTACTGAACAGTTGGGGATTAATTATGTGGATTAGTAAGGTCGTAGGTCCCAAGCAGAAAAAAGATGTGTAATGCATTCTGCTTGCCTGATAACGGTGTTTCCTCTTCTCAAGATGGAACGTGTTTGAGTCAACTTTAGTATTATATATACATCTTTAGTAGGTAAATTTTTTACTAGCGAACATCTTCCATTATGTAGTAATTTGTAGATAAGCCAATACACTGTTAACATCCACGTTTTATGAAATAGATACAAAAACTATATATGCTGCTCATTCGATGTAATGCTAAACACACGGACAGCTTATGGTCTCCTCGTATCTGGACATAGATACATACAGTCAATCTGGTCTGCACCAAATACTTGTTCTAACCTCTATTACCCTCGTACCTTCTGATCGTGTGCAGCATTTAGAATGTACTTGTTACTTGGTAGTCGACAATGGGTTTGCGGGGCGCGCTCCCTAAAAAATTTTCGACACCTGCAGGTCGTAAAACAGAGGGGAGTTGGGGGTTAGGGGCAAGACAAAAATAAAACGATCGCATTGCTTGTACCACTTGTATTAGTAACACTAATACTAATATTGCTACTATGGTTACTTGTACATCTGCAACACCTTTCCGTGGCCCCCGGCCTGTCTGTCTGCCATTGTGAATTGTCAGCGAAGCCGACAAACGGCACTTGACAGGCGTAGACTTCCGCCGCAACAGCAGCGAGCCTTTTGTATAGGCTTTGCCTGCGTGCTACCGAATTACTACTAGCTAGCGTCGTGAGACAGAAGCGCATACGAAGCAGCGTTGTGCCCGTTACTTCACTTTCGGACTGTATCCTCCCTCATATCATATACGTCAAAACCACTTTGTGGCTGTTGGTCAGTTCGACGGAGTTGAGCAACGGGCTTGGGTCGTAACCTGTTTGGCATGAGAGTATTCATAGCAGTCGCCAGACAGACGTCTTACCACCGACAGGTACATCCGGCAAGTGCAGTGATTGTACTAATATCACTAAGCCTATCATAACGGCGTCTACCTACGACCCCACGTACTAACAGCAGTTCCAGCAGAGTAGTTGCTAGGTAAATTTGCATTCTCCTGGCAAACTTGTCTGACACTCTAGCGTCTCAACGCTCTACTTCCGTCCAACGCATTGTATATTGTATAACATGACGCAAAGGAAGCTGCCAGCCGTCGTTGACGCTCACTCATGCTGATGATGGTCGAACAACGACGGTAACAACAACCACATCTGCAACAGTGAGTCTCGACAACCTGGATAGGACGTTGACCATTCTTGAGAGCGGCGGCGAAACTCCTAGCAGCTGCAAGAGTGACAGCAACGAAAGCGACGAGTTACAGCTGCTAGAGTCGCTGCTCGTACTAGCGCACTAAACACTCGTAGTATAGCTTCCGTTATTACTATGCACAGACAATAAAGTACGTACATTCAACAGTAAATAGACAAGTCGCGTTGGGGTTGGCCGGAAGCCCCTCATAAGCACACACAGACAGACACACGCAGCGAGGCCGTAAAACGAGTGGCAGCTCTGTACCATTGGTGATAGTGTAGTGGTGCATTAGCTACGTGGTCCAGTATTTATAAGCTGCTACTGCTATTCCTTCGTTTGTCACTGTTTTAGCAGCACCAGCAGTGCCTGGAAGCGTTGGCTGCTGTACAGCCTTTACAAGAGGAGTTTTATCCTATAGGATACCACTCCTTTTACGGAAGGACGCAGACGCTCGCACATACGCAAACATACACAGACACAAAAGGTATGAATGTATACTTTTTTTAATGAAGACAGTGTAATATCAAGTAAAAATCAGCTTGCCATAATAACAGCAGTTGTCGCGTTTTCTACTAAAATCACTGTTTATTACAAAAAAACATTCCGCACATCTTGTAGTCGACACTAGCAATGCCTGCCCTGCATGTATAGATATTGAGTGGTCTTATTACTGCTTTTTCTAAAGCCATGTTTACAACAAAGTAATCTATAAAATGACGAAATTTTCTGCTACGTAGCCGCATATGTACCAGCGGCTTTTATCACGTTCAGTCATTTTTGTTATGTCAACAGGTTTTCGAAGTCTTTTTCGTACAGCATCAAAAACCTGCTCCGATCAGTAGCTCAACTGGAGCAGGTTTTATTAGATTCGTCTGGGGTTTCTTCAATAGACATATAGAACGATATGGCAATCATACAAGCAGCTGTTAAGCTCATAGTATACCTTAGTTTACTTAATTCTTTATTTTTCTCAGCAACCTTTCCTGCCAATGCTTTAAACCAAAGTAACAGAGTGCTTGTTAGTCATGGCTGCTATGGCAACGCACCGAAAGGGCCACGGATTGGCCACTCAGATTAGACCATTCTCTACATGCTAGAAACTAATAGCTAGCAAATATGTGTAACATAATCCGCAGCTGTTTCGTTAGCAAAGCGCACCTATCGGGCGCCACAATGCTTCGTTCGTGTATCTCTCTCGAAGGAAACGCTGCCTCTACTTCTCAAGCGTTCTCATTGTCAGATATTGAAGTGACCGCCGGACATTCAGTCCCCTGCAAAGAATAACAGCGGCTCAACATCAATAACAATAGAGACAATGGGAGCCGTTCAGAAGCTGCTACTCCTACGACAACCAGTGCTATGGCAATTATTATCTAGAGGTCCCTTCTCAACTTTTGCCCGCTGACGGCTGTCATAGATAAGAAGCGCTCCTGCGTTGGCACGGCTGGCGGTAGCAGCGGGCCGCAAGACCGCTACTAACACGACAAACGACTGCAGAAGCTGCGCTGTCGACAAGGGCGGATGGTCGAGAAAAGATCGAGGGGATTCTGCGCCTCTATTCTTCTGATAACAACGTCAAGGAGAAAGCGGGCTTCAGCCGTTCGCCCGTCGCCTATCGCCCACTGTCCATCGGCCCCCTCTTTGACTGTCAGCCTTCGCCGTTGTCGCTGTCACCGTGTCAAGTCATGAGCTGCTAGTACCGCAAAGAAAGTCGCTCGCATGCACACGAGTATGTAGTATCATACTCACTCGCAGACATGGAGACGGACGCAACCACGCAGTCATGCAGGCACCACTGCAATGGGCAATACTTCCGCACTGCTTTCTATCTTCCCCGGATTCTCCTGCTTTTCTTGTGTTGATTCTCGTTCACCCTTTTACTGCAATGCTTCTCATATGTTCACCGCTTGCCTAGCTTCGTTGTCCTCAATGGGCTTCTTAAGCACGCTTTTACGCACGAACCCAGTGACCCAGCGGCATCAGCAGAAGCAAGGCTGATGTCGTCGGGGGGGTGGCAGCAACACTTGCCGGGGCAATGTTGGTGGCCACATAGGCAATTTCGAGCCAAAAATAGACTAAACGAGTGGCCGAGAATTCGACAACAGACAGGCAAGCCATTCGACCATCCAAAGACTGAAAAAGAAGCAACAACAACAACAATAACAACAGCACGAAGAAGGCCAAGACAACAAGCTGGAGACTAACTGGGGTCCCGAAGACCCTCACCGGGACACCGAATGCCCTGGGGCTGCTACCGCTGTCGTTTTTGCTGTTGCCTTATAACTGATGGCCAGGCAGCAAACAAGTAACGACAACGATATAGAAACGGAAGGGTTCGGAGCACCGAGATGGCGTATGGGTTTGGCCGGAGAAGGAGAGGGATACTAGTGATGCTGCCTGCCCCTGCCGCGGTTGTCATGGCGGCTGAGACAAAATGACCCCCGACAACGAAAACGCAGAAGTCAGCTAAAGGGAATTGGCTACAGGAACCGCCGAAGACAGGCTAGGCTTTACATCTTAACAGGGGCAACAGTAAAAAACACAAAGCGGGGCCGGGAGCAGAAGAACGAGAAACAAAACGAACAAGATTAGTAGAAGCGGGACCAGGAAAGAGATAATGATGGTAAACCAACAGCAGCAAATAACTTCTGCAGTTACAGAAAAGAGAACAGGTTGAAAAACGTTGATAAACGTCGGACATCGTCATGCTTTTGTCATGGTGGTAGCTGCCATGGTAATTCCAACGACAACTTACTGCGCACCACAAACACTAATAAGCAGAGGAGAGATATTTACGAGCGAATCCCAGTACGCGATGGAAGACACGCGTAAATTCTACATAAATTGATCGGCTTGTGATGCATACAGGAACAAACAAGGGAATCACCGCTTCTTCTCGCGCCAGCGAGACTAGCGTAGTAGTAGGGGTACGTTCAAAGGATGGCGCGTTATACGATAGAAGAGATAGCCGCATAAATACTTGTTAAGTGAAATGGACTTTGTTTCATTAAAAGCTATTGCTGTTGCCGCCTGTTTTCCAGTCAACTACATAGTAGTGTCCGTGTTAGAAGACAGTCATCATGCTTTACTTTATGGCAGTCTCTAGTGAGCTGGTGTGATCTGGATAAACTTTTGTAGCTTGATTCCTATTCGAGCAGACGCACACATGGCTGGATTGATAGCTGGTATCGCCATTGGAAATTGTCAAGCGCAGCCTATTTATTTACACGATGTCGACATAGTCTCACAGACCAGTGACAGCTTGGCCCTGTTTCGTATAGTTAGGGGTAATGTGAACGATATTAACGGCTCTTGCCACCCTTATCACTTCCTCTAATATTTATGCTCAAGCTACTCATGCGATGTAACGACGATGTTCTCGAGGATAATATCTTCGGCCCAGTTAAATTGCTACAGATACAGAGGGACCAGATAAGTTCAGATGATAGTCTAGATGCTTCGCTTGGCAATAAATGGCTGCCGATTAAGCCAGTCACCCACAAGATAGGTAACGATCTGACCCCAAGCGCGCGAATATGTATGAAGGCTGCTACAGTGAAACGGGGCAATTAAATAGTGAGCTCTTAGGCCGACTACTGAATGAGTAACTACCAGCCACACGCTACCACTTTCGATGACGAAGCGGTTCTATCTCATCAAATGGCTCTATCCCGTTCGTCAGTAGCGACGAATCCACTAGCGAGTCACCCCCCTCAAGCGTCTATTTCGCTCAGTCAAGGAGTCATTTCTGTGTGCGGACTGTGTCAAGCAATGTGCCTGTAACAGAATCTAATCTAATTACTTGTTGCTGCCCCTTGGGCTGTTGCCCTCACTTCCCAGCCACACTTTCTGTTCGCCCCTCTATAACAGCACACATACATCGGTGCGTAGGCCCTTCGTGTTTCGCTCCAATTGCACATGTTTGCAGGCTGTACACTCTGATAGTTATCGTAGAACTATATACGGTAAAATTAGTGTATTCGGCCCTATTCAGCTAGCTAGCTAGCCCACTGGGTGCTCGCTTTCGCGTGTGCTGTAAAGAAACGTCGAGCCTCGTTCATTCGCCGGAGACCTCGGTTACGGGAAGACACCCAAAACTGTGACTCCGAGGCGGAGTCTATAGCTCTGTTCCTTCAGGAGACCCTACCCCCATACCTCTTGGTTCATTCTTTCCGCCAGTAAAGTGCAGCCTGGCCTACCAGGCGATACCGTGCGGAAACGTACGGCCACGTGCAAGCCGCATGCACTTAAGCACCCATAACCTACTAATCCGTTGCCCCTTTCTCCTACTGCTGATTGCGACCAAACTCGACCGCTCTATTTACCGACAACTTCTTTTACTAACAGCTGCTTTTACTTTGTTACTGCTAGTGCTGCTGCTACTATTACTTGGGCAATAGAAACAGTACTAGGGTAGGGGTTAGTAACGCACGGACCTGCCACGCCCTCACACGCTCTATCTTATACGCTTAGTGGAAGTCAAGCTCTAGAGGCTGCTTCTTGGAGTTGCACCTCGCAGCCAACAAAGCCCATTGGCTAGGTTGTTGCATAGCCTGGTAGCTGGTCTGTATTTTGGTTGAGCGATCGGCCGGGGAATGCAAGGAACGCTACAGTTCAAATCGATTCCAACAAACAATCTGAGTTCGTGAGGTAAATGCGGCACAAACCAAGTTTCGTTTGCCTCTGGCGTGCGTTCGCCATTCTAACTTTGCAGGGCATGCACCGCGTGTATGATACAGGCGCTAATGTAAAGGGCGCAAATCATAAGAGGGCAAGCATACTACCCTCGATTCCTGTTATGATTCCGGATCCCAGCAGAATTCTTGTTTTCATCCTCATCTGGCAGCTGCCTGGTGTAGCGCTCCCAGCCCGCTGCTACCATCGGCTTCCTTCCTGGATCTGTCGTTGGTTTTTCTGTCTGTGTATATGGCTAGGTGGGGCAACTAACATCCTGGTTTAAAGCTGTGCATACCTCTATGATGAGAAATTGTTCAATAAACCTGAACCAAGCAGGCAGCCAGCAGCGCAGAACACGGCTTCATTGACCGATTGAGTCGTAATACACCTAGACTTGCGCTTCTAGCATAGAGAAGATATACGATATAAACCTTTCCCAAAGTAAATTTGACTTCGCGT
Organism: Varroa jacobsoni; assembly: GCF_002532875.2. Lineage (NCBI taxonomy): Eukaryota > Metazoa > Arthropoda > Arachnida > Mesostigmata > Varroidae > Varroa > Varroa jacobsoni. The sequence goes on from NW_019214614.1 coordinate 86,458, forward strand.
TTTCTACCAGTGCATGTAGCTGCCTAAAGGACTGTGGGATAGTATGGTAGAATGTTTAGCGTTTACTCCCTTCCCTCCACCTCTGTCTAGAGGAAGACAAGTTCATATATGTGCATGCGACGTAAGCGATATTACATTTAAATATCTGTTCGTTTAAGAAAACAAGCAGGAGTAAGGAGGCCAGAGTTGAATTTGACATCGTTAATCAACGTCGGATGGGATCTGGCTAGCCATAATACTTCAGGTACGAAACCTGCCGACACGTCTATTTGAACCTACCACAACAGTAACAAGAAGCTAGCGAGTGTATAATCGCAAGACTTCAACAGCAACGTATATAACGGAAGTCTTCTAATACATCAACATCCCACGACAGCATACGCTGAAATCGAGCGCAATACTCACAAGGCATATTGGCTTACGTCACCTTATGTAGTGCGTCAAAGATGACGGTGATCTAGAGGCACTAATAAAATCGGTTACGCCAACCGAACAACTGGCCAATTGCACCAGCTACAGCTATTTTGTGTACTGAAAAGACCCTAAATTAGTTGCATGTAATTACTAATATACTGTATATATATATATATATATAGGCTGGTGAAATACGTTGAGCTACAATAGAGTTGAAGTGGTCCAATCTCAAATAAATTTTTCGTTTCTTATTTGCTGTCGTTTTTCGCCCGGGGCAAATTTTGGCAGCACGCTTTCTAAAGTCTGCATCGATTGCACCTTTCAGTTTTCTGTGTATCTGTCTAAACTTGGCACATTTTAGTTATTCCGCATACTTCCTTAACAAGTGACACCCAGCACTTCCTTTATGGAACACTCGACAATATTTAATGCCCACAATAGAGATTCTTCCACTATGGAACAACCCACGTCAGCACGAGGCCTCGGCTATGCTGAGAACCCTTACAAATGCACCAGATGCTGGCAGTGATTGCCCACTCGAAGCAATGGACAACTCTTGTCCCGATTCGCCCGTTCCTGCCTCGCCCTGTCCATTGACTCACTCCCACGACCGCGGAAGCTGTCCGTGTCGTAGGTGCTCGATCGAGCTATTCAGAACGGTCTGAAACTGCTTCTTCATAATCGAACCCCCACCGATGCTTGTCTGCATTTACCCGTCTTTTACTTCGAGTGCAGACCGCAGGTCTATTCGAATCCTTTACACACTCGAACCCCGCCCATCCTTAATATGACTGAGATAAGGGTGCTTTCGCGGGTGTTACTGCCTTCTGCAGCACCTTCTTTGTGGTTCTATCTGCGCGCTATACGTTTCATCCTGCCTTGTCCCCTCGGCCTTGCTTTCTTTTTTACTTCTCCTTGAGCGCGTCTTTTAGGCATCGCCAGCGTCAAAGCGAAGGGAGGACTGCATCGTAAGTGCTTAGAAGCTGTCTCTAGTATTTCCCTACCTTATTGATCGAATACGAGACAGCCTAGCTGAGAGAACTTCTACCGTTCTGTTCGAGGCAATAGTCATCGCTGCTCTATTGCGGTTCTTTTCTCCAGGCTCGAAGACGAAAGGCCTCGTCTGCCAGCAAGTGCAGGCCTAACCACCAGCCATAACCACCACTGCCGCATCAAACAAACCACAGCTACATATACACTTAGTGGCAAACCTTATGAAGGTGCTCTTCGCGCAGTGAACGTTAGCGCCACAGACCATCTTCAGTCGTCATCTACAGGCTGGCCCTTATCTTCTGCAGTTTAACGTCTCATCAAAAATGCGTCCCTCCCTACTGCTTAGAGCGATCTCCACTCTGCCCGTTTGATGACTCATTTTTAGTTATTATATGTTATGGCCTATATATGTTTATATATATGAGACAAAGCGTCCTTACATATACATGTTACACATGGAAGGTAATGTGATGCGCTAAACGCGGGCAGTAACAGGAAAGAACAACAGGTCGAGAGAAAAGCAATTCGTGACGGCAGTAAAAGAATGCTCATATAGGCGTACACGTTTGAGGCGCAACTGGATCTGCATTCGTCTTCATGTTTCAAATAAAAGAACCGGTCATTTTACTGGACAATCTTATTTTTTTCCAAATTACATCTTAAACAAAATTTACAGATTTTGTTTTTTTTTTACATCATTGAAGCGTACAATGTTACCTTATATGAAAGACGGTTAGAGATGATAGAATAGAATACTGATGTTCTTTATTTAGCAGTTGTTTTTGTCTCGAATATAGATATGGTTTCCCTGCACATAAAGCGTCTTAAATAACAGTTGTAAATCGCCTGTGCATACGCACACGTATATAGTAGAGCGGTATGGGTTTGCATAGCAACCGACATGTTCGTTAGTTTCGAGACATCACTAATTGCAAGATCGCATCCAGGATCAGCCGTTAGCTAAAAAGTTCAGAGGGGAAAAGCAAAGCGACTTCATACCATCAAGTCTTCAGCTCAGCGACCTATGTGTCTATATATCAGCTGCCGTCGGCTGCCGCGCCTTCTCACGCTTCCATCCAAGCTGTGAAATGACGTCCCTCACACGGATGGTGCTGCTGCAAAAACCTCAAGTTTTGCAGCAGCATCAACAGGGACATTAACGGATGCCAATAACGTGGCTACAATTCCTCAGTCCTCTTCAGCGTGTCACACGTTCACCAAAGGAAATTTTCATTGCATAGTCTGCCAGCCCCTGCTTCGTCACAGGGGTGGCGACTCCCACCCGCTGTATGCCGCAGTCGACAACGTCGGTGGCTCGCTTGTTTTCTCGTGTCTCGTTGCCGGCTTGCTTTATACGCAACCTGCATTTAGCGGGTTTACTATCAAGCGCACTCAGTTGGCTCTGGATGAAAGGAACGGGTGCTAAGGCCACCAGAGCGAGCAGATGAAGGGGAAAGGGCAAATGGGGCTAAAGCAATACGTTTTTGCATGTTTCGCTCTGTCAGTCTCTGCAAGCGGACCGTTCATTATGATAATATTTTGCAAATAGTCAGAGGAACAATTCAGAGTTTGAGCGGCACCGGCTGCTATCCAAAGGACGAGCGTCCTGATTGCGGGGTACTCCCTGTAGCAGGCCGACTTCGCCAACTACTACCAGTCTCCGGGGCAGGTAAAGCAAATGAGTATGAAGCCGATGGGGGCAGAATGAAAGCTCTCAAATTTCACCACGCAGACACACACACATCATCAATACTAGTAATATACATGTGGACAAAGCTCGTGTACAGGTGTGCGTATGTACGCTTTCAAAATCTTTGCGGGCATGAAAGAAGCTGTAAGTGCATTGAAAAGCTATTGTACTTATATAGTACGCTTCATTATTATAATAACAATAAGAATCATCGTTATCACCGTGGCGATCGCCGAGTTGCAATGGGCAAATACACAGATTCAAAGGGATAGATTAATATAAAATTGCGATATGTATGCACAAAAGTAGAAGCAATCCTGACGCATTTATGTGTGCATGGGCGGATTCGAACTCAGATTTAAAAAAATTACAACATTGTTTGCGTATGTCAGCCCGCATACAAGCTTGTGTAATATTCATTACTATATAATCTGTGTGTTTTACCTGACTGGACTGAAACGGAGTGAGTCTTACGAATTGTGATCGAGTGTCGAACATAAACATTTCGTTTTTATTGTTATTCAGTATTTTCATAGTGTTTCATATCATTAGAAGAGGTATTTTACACACTGCCAAAGAAGGTAACCTAACAGTCATATGTGTGAGTAAAGCACATATTTGTTATAATAACACCAAACTTCAACGAAGGAATACAGCTTTTTTTG